>NC_047652.1:5935242-5949194 GCF_902201215.1 Prunus dulcis | reverse complement strand
CTTGGAATTCAAGTGAGCTCTTGGCTTTTCTTGGTGTTGTGTTTTTTGATTGATGAATTGAGTGTGTCCTTCTTGCCTACTTCTGTTTTTTTTTATAAGAGATTCTCTCTTGAAGGTGATTTTAAACTTTAATAATGGGCGGCAACAGATCTCTCAAAACGTAAAGCAGGAAAGATTTTATCAATTATGGCAGATAGGCTCCCAGTAGTCTTTTCCATAGCAATCCCTTCCCTGGTTTCCTGGGCGGCTGTTCCTTTGTTTTAACCAACGCCACCGCCTATGCTTCTTATGGCGGTTTGGTTTCTTTTGTGTCTCCTGAGGAATTCCTTGTTTCCCGTTCTAACTCTGTAATCCTTTGGAAGATGGCGTCTCGTTTTGGAGAGAAAATCTCTGAATGTAGATGGGTCTTTTTGATTTTCTGTTTTGGCAGTTTTCCAGAGACGTCCCTTCCCACATAAAGAATTTTTAGTTGGAAATGTTGACTTTCAAAGCTGAGGTAGCCACGTGAATGTGTTTTTAGTCTTTTGGGCTTGAGTTTTAAACAAATATCTTCGTGGGCTGATCTTCTTTAAAGCCCGGATGACAGCTTCTTTCTTTTGGGCTTTGTTGGGCTGGGGACTTTTGTTTTTGATAAAAAAGGCGTAAGGCCCAAGCCAATCTGGATCCTAATTTTGTTGTCCCCAAGCTTTTGGGCCGAGTGGGAAGTTTCATTATGGGCTTGTCTTTTTTTGATTTTGGCGCGCCAATTTTAGGCCCAAACAGAAACTGTACAGAATTACTTCACCATCCTCGCCCACGCACCCCAGCACGCGCGGGCAGATTCGGGTGTCTAAAGCGATACCAGGTAGCCGAAAAATCTCGAAACAAGACTCCAAACTCCTACCCTAGGTAAAACAGCCCATTTGGAGTCACTTTTGTTCTTGGACATACTCCAAAAAGTGACCGAAAATAGTAGTTTTTGGTGGCCGAAGTTTCGGCCAAATTTCATGTCGAAAATTAATCGCTTTAGAGCTAAAATCGATTGAAACCCATACATCCATCAGCTAGAACACGAAAAATAGCTGAGAAACCATACCTTACTCGATCGATTTGGTGGAGAAACGAAGGAGAATTTTGAGCTGGAAGTTCAGATGAACTCGGGTGAAACCTCCGTCGGAAAACAGGCGGCCCACAGGTGGAGGTCGGTCAGGTCGTGACGGCGAGAGGGAGGAGGACCAGATGGTACCCACGGCGGAGATCAGCTGGGCCTGTGGTGGCCGGGCCGTCGCCGAGAAGGCGAAGGGTCGCGCGGCCAAGTCGCGCGGGAGGAGAGAGAAAAGAGAGAGGAAAAACTGACGGGGGAGAGGAGAGAGAGTGGGGATAAAAATCTGACTTTTTTTTGGCCAATTTACCGTTTTGCCCTTCGCGGTTTTTAGACCATATCTTCTTCGTTATAGCTCCGATTCGGGTCTACTCCGTGTCTACGGACTCGTTTCGCCGTGCTCTACGCAATGCCGTAAACGGAATTGCCAAATTCTTTTCCGATCAAAAAGTCAATATTTCCCCTATTAATTAATGCGAGGGCAAAATAGTCTTTTTGTTAGAGGATATTTTCCTTACTTTTTAGATATTTTCTTTCTTTTAGATATTTTGTTTTGGGTTCTTACATGTGATAGGTGTGTGAACCTCAAGGATGTTTTGTGATATACATATATGCCACGTTAGCAAACTAACAGAGTTTTTGACGAAACCTACGGCGGGGACCATTTGTGATCATGCATACTAACCTTGAGGACCACGAATGACCAAAAAAAAACATTAACAATGCAATCTGATAGTTTCGTAAACCTTAAGGACGTTTTGTGGTAATGAGCCTTAAAAAAAATATTTGGGCGGCAGAGGCGTGGAGATGTGATGGGAAAAATGCTTTGGGTAGAGTAAATGGCAAAAACAAAGAAGTACAATAATCATGCTAACCCACCAAACCCAGGTGACCACTTCGGGAGCAAATGGCAAAAACAAAGAAGTAAAATAATCATGCTAACCCACCAAACCTTTCGGAAAAGAAAAAAACAGCAAAATTTAAAATTACAAGGAAAGAATTTAAATTTTAGAACTCAATTACAAGGTAATAATGCATTAAATTTAGATTTTTAATGTGTTTTCCTTATTTACCTTAAAGGGTAAAATTGACACAACAGAAAAAGTAATAAATGTCCAAGGACCTACATCTAAAACCAAAAAGGCGAAGACTAAACCCAAAGACAGCTAATCGTTTTGAACCTACATCTAAGAAGCCTTTATTTTAATATATATATATATATATATATATATATATTATCCTAAGTTGTCCAATGCAAAGCCAATATGTATAGTATTTCAGAATTTTGGGAGGGCCAAGGCCCTTGCAGGCCTAAGCACAACTCCGCCACTGGATATTATTATCGCCAACAAATCGTTCCGACATGTTGATAGTTCTGATTAATTTGAAAACAAGAGATCTCGAGGTATAAATTTTGACACAACTAAGTTTAATTAGTCGAAAATGTTGACTAGTTGTTTGGATCCGGCGTAAGTTTAATTTGCTAATGTTTCCATGTTATAAGTTTGGTAATATGAGATGTTATATTGTTAGTATACATCCCTTTATTAATCTAACCCAACTAATGTAATGAAGAAACAGTGGTTTGTCAATTAAAATTTATTCTTTTGTGATAATTGATAAAATATAAATAAAAAGAAGTTATTCATTAAAATATGTCTGACTCATTGCCAGATAATCAATTGATTAATTTCTCATGAGACATATATGACAACTGTGCTGTGGCCATCCAATTTCAATATTGGATGTTTCAATTTATTATTATTATTTTTTTTTGTTAATATAGCAATTGGTCTATTTAAATAATGGCAAAAGAAAGAGTAACATGTGTTTTTAAAACGACTTTGAACTAATGACTTGATAAATTAAATGGGTAGGAAGAGAAGAGACAAAGCAAAACTTAACAATCTAGCAAGTCTGATTAATTAATTAACAAGTCTATTACATATGTTAATTTTCTTTCTATGTTTATCTTCCTCGACGTTTTTGTACTTTTGTAGTTGTCAACATTTTCTAGAAAAGTCATCACTTTCAAGAAACTTTGTGTTCAAATTGTCCTGAGTGCATGGGTGAATACTCTTGCCAGTTTGCAAGGATCTCTGCAAAACATCACTTCAATCTGAATTCATTTGAACACTCAATTTAAAACTCATCCACAATATCCAAAACAAAAATAGGTAATGTATCATATGTTAATTACTAAAGTTTTTTGTCACTACACACTAATTTTTCTTGAAGTCTTTGAGTGGAGTCCGCACATTTGGAAAAAATGCAACATCATGATGAAAGTGTTGTGGAAGTGGAATCCACATATTGGAGGACATGATTGCACCTTAGCTTCTAAAATGCCATAGTTGACTTACAGCCTGTAAAGTCTTCCTGTAAGTGAATTATTGTTAGAAAGATTAAGAAATCTTTGGTGAAGTTCTCTTACAATCTTGTGCGCAGAGCAAGCAAAGCAATGGGTAGCTGCTTGTCAATCTCCTTATCATGCGATGCCATTGTTTCACGCTGCTGGGATTCCGTTTTTGGAAGAGTACGGTATGTACGTCAGCTCCAAGAAAACCTTCAAGCTCTCACAACTTCTTTACAAGAACTCAGGTCTTTAAAGAATGATGTGCAGAGAGAAGTTGAGCTTGCAGAGCGACAGCCGCGATTAAGGCGGTTAGAGCGGGTAAATAACTGGATCTTAAGCGTGGAGGCTCTTGAGACTGAAATAAACGAAGTTATTGTAAGCCATATCACTCAAGAAATTGAGAAATTATGCTGCGGAGGTTACTGCTCCAAGAACTACAGATCCAGCTACAAGTATGGAAAAAAAGTTGATAGAAAGTTGGTGGAAGTGGAGGATTTGAAAAGCAAGGGAGTTTTTGAAGTGGTGGCAGCAGAAAGCTTACCTACAGCTCTAGTCGATGTGATACCTAGTGAGCCAACAGTGGGCATGGAGCCGATTTTTGATCAGGTTTGGAGACACGTTGAAGATGAACAAGTGGGAATGATTGGCTTATATGGAATGGGAGGGGTGGGGAAGACCACCCTCCTTACCCAGATCCATAACAACTTCAACCGCCCTCGTAATGATTTCAATCTTGTGATCTGGATTGTGGTATCCAAGGGCCACAAAATTGAAGTTATTCAAGATAAGATTGGTGAAAAGATTGGGCTGTCTAGTGGTGTATGGAAGCTTAAAGAGCAGCATGAAAAAGCTGCAGACATCTTCAGAATCTTGAACACAAAGAAGTTTTTGTTATTAATGGATGATTTATGGGAGCCGGTTGAACTTACCAAAGTAGGGGTTCCAGCTCCTGACAGTCGGAACAAGTTCAAGATAGTTTTCACAACTCGCTATGAGGAGGTATGTGGTCATATGGATGCCCAGAAGAAGATTAAGGTGGGGTGTTTGACTTGGGACAAAGCATTGAATTTGTTTCAGGAGAAGGTTGGGAAAGAAACACTTCTTCTTCATCCAGATATCCCCAAGCTTGCTAAAATTGTGGCGAACGAGTGTGGCGGTTTGCCACTGGCACTCATCACAGTGGGCAGGGTCATGGCCTGCAAGAAAACACCCCAAGAGTGGAATCGTGCAGTTCAAGTCCTGAGAAGATCTGCCTCCGAGTTTTCAGGAATGGGAGATAAGGTATTCCCTCTTTTAAAATTCAGTTACGATAATTTACCAAGTCAGAAAGTTAGATCATGTTTCTTATACTGTGCTCTGTTTCCGGAAGATTTTGTCATACTTAAAGATGACTTGGTATATTTTTGGATGTGTGAGGATATATTAGATGAATATGATAAGGTAGAGGAAGCCAAAAATGAGAGTTACCATATCATAGGAACTCTTCTTACCTCATGTTTGCTGGAAGGTGAAGGAGATTCAGTAAAAATGCATGATGTAATTCGTGACATGGCATTGTGGTTAGCTCGCGACCTTGGGAAAGAAGGTGAGAACATCCTTGTGGATACAGGTGCTTATAATGCACCAAATGTTGCGAAATGGAAGAACGCGAAAAGGGTTTCATTGATGGGTAGTGGTATCAAATATCTAGATGAAACACCAACATCTCCCAATCTGTTGACCCTATTTCTCAGAGGAAGCCATTTAAAGATGATTGTCGATGACTACTTTGATTTCATGCCTACGCTACAAGTTTTGGATTTGTCTGAAAATTTCTTTTTAACTAAACTGCCAACTGGAGTTGCAAATCTAGTTTCATTACAACATCTGAATTTGTCCAAAACAGCCATAGAACGGTTGCCGGAGGAGTTAGCAGCATGTGCACGCCTAAAGTATTTGAACTTAGAGCGTACAATTAAGCTTGGTTATGTTCCACCAAATTTATTATCAAGTTTTCCGCTGCTTGAAGTTTTGAGAATACTAGATTGTGGTTCTTCTGACCGAATTTTTTTTAATAGTGGGGAAACCATGATAGACGAACTGCAGGGTTTGAAACACCTTGACGTCTTGTCTTTGACAGTTGGAAGTATCTCTTGTTTCGAGAATTTGGACAGCCACCACATATTAGTGACTTGCACTCTAACTTTATGCCTCAAGGGCGAGGATTACGGGAACCCTTCAAGGTATCTTGATTTATCACCTGTGGCGATGGCAAATTTGAAATGCCTTGATACCCTTCAAATTGAAAGTATAGTGGATGTGTACTCCACGTGGATAACACGTCTGGAAAATCCGAATTGCTTCCTTGGTCTTCAGTTCTTAGAAGTAGGACGTTGCACGAATCTCAAGAACCTGGAATGGCTCGTTTTTGCTCCAAATCTCATCCACTTGCATGTATATTGCTGCTCTAAAATGACGACAATACTCGGTTTGAACAGAACGGAAACTACCCCATTTGCAAAACTCACTGTTTTGCTTTTGGGCAAACTACCTCACTTGTGGAGAATATGCGAAAATCCCTTGCCCGTTCCATTTCTGAAGAAAATCCTTATACATGGATGTCCAGTGCTCACTAGGCTGCCTCTCAACTCTAGCAGTGCTCAAACAAGTAATCTCATTATTGAAGGAGAGGATGAGTGGTGGAATGGCTTAGAGTGGGAGGACCAAGCGGCTCGAAATGCTTTTCTTCCCTGCTTCAGACCCTATAATGTCCGTTCACTAGTTCAAGTGAGGAGGGGCTTCTCTCAAATGTCCGTTCACTAGTTTAATTGATACACCTTTTTATTCCAATAGCATTTAAGGCAATGTATTATAGTCCGGCTCTGTACATGATGTCTGAACTTTAATAATTACATGATTGTCAATATGTTCTCGCTAATGTATTGATATTATCAGTGATGGAGCCAAGATTTTATGTGTGAAAGGGCCAATATATTAGGGTTTAGGGTTGATTCATTTCCCAGTGTTAAGCTTGTAAATAAATAAATAACTGATTATCTTTAATTTCCTATTTTCTTAAATATACTTGTGAAAGAAAGATTTGATTGGCTATTTCTTTTAATTTTTATTAATTATGTTGGTGGGATATCCAAGAGTAACTTAGTCATATTGCTAAGGAAAGAGCCTTTTAGTTGGAGGTGGAAATGTAAATCCCTCATTCTCTTTATTGTGGGGGGCCACAAGCATTATTTTAATAGAAAAGTTGATATAGATCCAAATTCCTACTGACTTTTATGCCGCATAAAATTACATTCCTATTTTAATATTTTATGATGTAATCTTTATTTTATTTTATTTTTAAAATCATTTTTTGTTTCAATGTTGTCCCTTAAGACTTGAATCAGGTAATAGTGATTTATGTCATATTGCATATTGCCTACTGCCTATTGCACAGGTGTATATATATATATATATATATATATATATTTCATATTTTCGACAATGTGTAATAGTATTTTATGTACCTTTTTTTTATAGGTAACATACAATTTTATTTTGTCTATTTTGCATCTGACTTATAGATAGTCTTCTAATTTATGTTCCTAACTTATAGATAACACGATTTATCACTAAATATTTTTCGTTGCTAATAATAACACTATTTACCTGTATGTTAGGTACATAATTTAATGTGGGTGCTTATCTGATCGATTGGTATAATATGTGGGTCTTTATTTTTTATTGATTAAATTGTATTTTATCAATATATTAGGAATATTATCAAGAAAAAAATTCAAATTTTAAATTCTAGAATTCAATTACAAGGAAATAATGCATTAAATTTATATTTTCAATGTGTTTTCCTTATGTACCTCAAAGGATAAAATCGACACAAAAAAAAAGAAAGTAATAAATGTCAAAGAACCTACATCTAAAACCAAAGACAGGAGGACTAAACCCAATGACAGCTAATCGTTTTGAACCTACATCTAAGAAGCCTTTATTTTATATATATATATATATATATATATATATTATCCTAAGTTTTCCAATGCAAAGCCAATATGTATAGTATTTCAGAATTTTAGGAGGGCCAAGGCCCTTGCAGGCCTAAGCGCACCTTCGCCACTGCATATTATTATCGCCAACAAATCGTTCTGACATGTTAATAGTTCTGATTAATTTGACAACAAGAGATTTCGAAGTATGGATTTTGACACAACTAAGTTTAATTGGTCGAAAATGTTGACTAGTTGTTTGGATCGAGCGTAAGTTTAATTTGCTAATGTTTCCATGTTATAAGTTTGGTAATATGAGATGTTAAATTGTTAATATATATATCCCTTTATTAATCTAACCCAACTAATGTAATGAAGAAACAGTGGTTTGTCAATTAAAATTTATTCTTTTGTGATAATTGATAAAATATAAATAAAAAGAAGTTATGCATTAAAATATGTCTGACCCATTGCCAGAGAATCAATTGATTAATTTCTCATGAGATATATGACAACTGTGGCCATCCAATTTCAATATTGGATGTTTCAATTTTTTATTATTATTTTTTGTTAATATAGCAATGGGTCTATTTAAATAATGGCAAAAGAAAGAGTAATATGTGTTTTTAAAACGACATTGAACTAATGACTTGATAAATTAAATGCGTAGGAAGAGAAGAGACAAGGCAAAACTTAACAATCTAGCAAGTCTGATTAATTAATTAACAAGTCTATTACATATGTTAATTTTCTTTCTATGTTTATCTTCCTTGACGTTTTTGGACTTTTGTAGTTGTCAACATTTTCTAGAAAAGTCATCACTTTCAAGAAACTTTGTGTTCAAATTCTCTGCGACTGGGACCTCGAGTGCATGGGTGAATGTCTTTAAGACTTTAAATTTGTCTTCTTTATTGCAAGAGTGATCTATGAATATGATATGATATATGGTTCGAATCATTGTAATAAAATTGGCAAGAGATAATGTGACATTTGCCCCTCGATTTTATTTGCCAAGCCCAAGAGAGAAATGAAATCTGGAGAATGATTAAGGGACAACTTGGATTGCTCCTAATATATTTCAACAAATAACTTTCATTTAGAAATATTCGCAGCCTCCTTCCGAGCTCTAGCTCCAATTGTTGGTCTTTTCGTCTGTTACAAATACTATTCCAATAGTCAACTTCACAAATTTCTCTGTGAAGGACAACAATTTAACTCTGAGTAGCTCAAAAGCCAGTTGAAATTTTACTTATGCAAACATATATTACCCCAACTTTACCAGCAGAGGGTAACTTCAACCGAAAATATTCGCTTGAAAAATCAAGATCAATGACAGTAACAAATTACAATATACAGAAAATATTCGATATAATTCAAGGATTATTATTATTACAGGCCCTATAAAAACAACTAAGGTAAAACTTCAAAATGACAACACAACATTAAGTTTCAAAAAGTATAGAACTTAAGTTGGGAGCAAGTGGGTTGAATGGTTGTACCCAAGAGGTTTGGTGATACTGGTAGTGTTAATAGTGTGTTTGGCAACAAGTGTTCTAGCTGATGCTGATGATAATGATGACAGAATAAGTAACTTCCCAGTTTCAGCTCTTTCACCATCTCCTGATTAGGCTCCTATGAGTCCGATGCTTGTGGGTAATGGTGTGTGAACAGATATATGAAGGAATCATCAAAGTACCCAGTCTACTCGAAATGTACAACTACATGTATGGAGCCCTGCATTAGAACTCTAGTGGATGGTGTCTACAGTAGTACATTTGGTTGTACAAAGTCCCTGAGCACCCAATTTGCAACTGGTAAGCTTCCCTAGGCCTCTTCCTCTAGACATCTTTCAAAATTTATGTCTTCTATGATAAAAAAAAAAAAAAAAAAAAAAAGTTGTCTCAACTCTAGTTCAATTGAGTTCCCTTTTATATAAGTAAAAGAAGATAGAATATTTGCATAGTTGCGTAATGACTCACTCAACTAGTCACTAAATGGACTGGTTTGGTTATGCTACTATTTTTAGCCATGCTCTGAACTAATCCGAACCGTTATGTTACAATGATTCAGTTTACAGTTTGAGTCCTAAACGAAACCAAACCGGACCACCCTTGCAAGTTACATAAGGATTGTATTCATGTGTGAAAAAACATATAACAATAATGAATTTATACATGTGAACCTCACTGAGATTCCTTACACAAATATGAAAATGTATATCATGGGATTGATATAAACTTAATTATCTACAATATGGAAAGATGCAGAAACCCATAATCAAAAGTGTACGATCTGAGCTAGACGTAAAATTGATTCGAATTTAATCATTGTTATTCTTTATGTGACAGGTATGGCTCAAGTGGAAAGCTACTTTGGAGCCTACTACAACAGCTGCAAGAATCATTAACAGTAGATATTTTTACTTACTGAAACGAAAGGTTCTATATATATGTGTGTGTGTGTGTCTTTGCAATAAAACAATATGTACCAGATATTTTGTTTCCTTGAATGCTTTAAACACTACCCACAATTCTCATCGATTGTATACAATGATGAGAATTATATGTATGATTGAAAAATCGACAGAACGATTTTATTTATACTAGATTGTTATTGTGTGTTATATATGTCAAGGAGATGTAATGTCTAGTCCATAGTTCTTGCAAATATAATTAGCTTCAAAAAGTCTGAATGTGGAGGATACAACCCTTTTAGGACTTTCAATCTCAAGGCCCTAGAGTTCCAATTTCTAAATAATCCTGCACCCTTGCTTGCTTTGCTGCCTTCCTCACCATTTTTACACACCATAACTCAGCTATAGCATATTGGATTTTACCACAAGATAATAGGAAATTTAGAACAGGAAATAAGGTAAGCTCGTTTTAAGGCTGAAATAGATGCTGGATTTGTAAAGGGTTTTGCTTTTACCATGATGGCACACAATATAAATCTAGGATTTTCATCATTTCCTTGCAGCAGTATGGTCAAATACCATGTTTAACCAGAGCCATTTTAATAAAATTAAGGATTAGTATGAGCTACTTGTTTCATTGGTAATCTTCAAAGAGTTCTTTCGTCATTCGAATAATATTTAATTCACAAAGTCACTACAAAAGAATGCAGGGGCAACATTTAATTGATGAAGTAATATATTTTACATTAATATCAAGATTCAAGTAGGAGGAACTGTTTTCTCTTTTATGTACCTTCTTTAGCAGATTGAACCCATTTTATGGTTGACCAGGCCAATGCATCCATAGGGTCAATGCATTTCTTAAGAAGAGGATCATCCAGGGGAAGAAGATCCCGCAAATCATCGGAGGCAAGAATTACAGCGTTGGCAGCCCTCACTAGAAGAACCTGGACTGCAATCCTCAAGAGATTCTGTGCCCCTTCTGTGTCCTTTCTGTTTAAGGCTTCAAAAGCAGGGATAACAGTGTGTTCCATTGTTGCTTTATCTGGCAGAACAACCTCAAAACCCTGCATTTAATGAGTGGTCAAATGAATACCATAACATGATGTAGCAATAAAAATGTACAATTCTAATCAGTATCAGTTATAACCATCTTGCAAAATAGCCATCTTTAGTAGGCACAGGCAAGAACAGGATGCTATTTGAAATTTCAGTGTTTTCATTTCAATCAAAATTTTCAGCAAAATGACACAAAGTCTTAATATAAACCTAAATTACCCTAATTAATCAAAAGAATGGGGAGTGTTTTCACCAAAGAAAAAAAGAAAGAATGGTGTGTGTGTGTGTGTGTGTGTGTGTGTGTGTGTGAACTTTCTAAAATCCTATTAAGAAAACTAGTAAGCTCATCTCTGTTGTGATGTAACCTAAATTACATTGGATATCCAATTCCCGCAAAACCATGATCTTGGTATTTCCTCTGCAGCAGTATCATTTGACATGCCTGCATAAAACATCTGTTTTCTTCCTGGGGAATTGGTCGTCTGTTATAAACAGATTGACCATTTCCAGGACCATGTCCTAACCATACAAGAATGGACAATCTGAAAGAAAATATGCAGAATCGAATTACCTCATTCCGCAGTTTCTCTTGATAGAATCCTGCTTTCAAAGTTGCATAGGTTGCAAGCACTCCAATCTGCAAAGGACTCCCAGCTTCAAGTGGCTTCAACTTTGCTTCCTTGAGTTCCTTGGCAACACACTCACCCATGTGAAGGAAAGGAACAGAACATCCCTCTGAAATTTGATCATGCCAAGAATGTGAAATATGACAAGGCATTACGATGCAACGAGATCCCGAATTTTCAAGATAAATCCTCTTACTCCTCAAATTCTCCACAATCAGAGTAGGATCCAATTCTGTACCTTCATTTTTACGGCTAACATAAGGAAAAGAAGGTCTCTCAATCAATAACAGCTCCTTACTCAACGCAGGATCAGAGCAAAGAACAAAAGGAGGACAACTTTCTCCATCTCTTGAACTCCAGTTAACAAGGTTTCTCAAAAAATTAAGAGTAGAATTAACAGATAAACCTCCTATTATACCAACTGTATTTGAACCAGAACCCTTCTTATACTCTTGAAACTTGCCACTTCCATCTGTGTGTAAGAGCACTGGGGATGGACTTAAAGCTAGACCAACATTCAACCTTGTCCTATACAGGGTTCTATGTGTATTCACGAAGCCCAGTTTGCAGAAAGGATATTTCCAAGTGCACAAAGACATTGCTTCCATCAATCAATCCACACCAAAAAGTCTAAAATCACTGCTAAAAGCTTATAATTCTATATACATTTCAAACTTCACCAAAAAAGCAGAATCTGGTTTTAGAATTACGCAGTAAATGCAATCACTGAATTGTAGCTTACTTACTCCCAAGGAAACTACCAAGTCTAGCTAAGCAAATCCATGGACTCTCTCCCTTTCTGTTTCTTAAACTGAGAAAGGCAAAACCCAACTCTAAAACCCCAAAAATCTCTGTATTTCTCTCTCTATGATGACAGCTACAAAGAAGAACAAAAGACCAAGGTACATGTTTTCCAGGGTTTGGGGATTGTTATCACTAAATGGACCTATTTGCTTTGGGGGCCCCACAAGAAAGACATAATTCATCAATGGAACAAATGGGACAAATGTTTGTGCGTCTAACAGTATCAAAGTTGGCATTACATCATGTTCAGCCCTTAAACAAATGAAGCCTTGTTGGTCCCTAAACCAATGGAAGCCACTGATTTTGTAACAAATAATATGATTTAATGTATTCAGACAACATGTGTCTGCGTTAGCTGTGCGGCTCTGCATGTTTTGCAACTTGATCCTGGGGCTTGGGGTCCATTTCATCATATCAAGTATGAAAGTCTTCTTGTCCGTCTTTCAGTTTGTGATTGTGAGATTCTTTCAATTCGGTGAAAAAAAATATTGAGAGGTGGATCCTATTAATGTAGACGAAATTTATGCAAATAAAAAAGTGGTGAATTTATAACATTTTTTATGTGGAAAATAAAATTAGAGTGGATTAAAATTCTATCAATGTTATCATACTCCATCTTAGACTAAATTAATATAATTTTGGGACGGACAAGTTTTATTGTTATTATAATTAGAAATAATATATTTAACGTGCTTCTGAAAAGGCTAAAATCCTTTTTCCATACTAAAATGGGAATCCATGTATAACTAGGAGTTAGATGGCCCCATCTCTAATCACCAAATTCCCTATAAATAAGAGGTTAATGAGGAAGGGAAAAACGCTTTCACAATTCCCTCAAATATTTCTCTCTTTTTATAACAACAATATTAAAGGTTTTTTAGCAAAAACAAAAAAATTAAATTAAATTAAATTGTTAGTGTTTCTTCCTTCGTCACTCTCTCTCAACGCCCTATGGTATATTTCCTCTCTCTTTCTTCTCTGCTCTCTGTATCCCTTCTTCTCCTCCTCTCTTCCTACAATCACGCGCCAATGCTGCGGCATGGCCAGACCTGCTGCCGGCAGCTCGAGCAGATGCATGGAGGAAGATGATACTGGTCCTAAACGAAGGATAATTGGCCCTTCGTTGCCATCAGCTGAGTTTGTTGATGCTAAAAAGTGGTTTGACACGTGGTTCGCCCAACTTAGTGATATTGTGTCTTCGGAAGGGAGTTAGTCTTCAGAAGATCAAGTTCCTGCAAAAAGGGAACGTTCAGTAAGACCTTGGGGTACCGGTGCGGTACCGGCCGAAGGCTCTCCGATGCTTAAGTAAGTACGGATTTAGTAAATGTCAGATTACAGATCAAGCGATAGCGTACCGTTGATGGTTCTCTCCCCCTTTTTGGGAATAGGGGTCTCCTTATATAGGCCTTGGGAGGCGTGCATTATGTTTATATTTCTGATGTGGGACTGTAGGAGCTGGTCGAGAGCATGACACGTGTCCTAGGTCAAAAGCGTCAGGATGTGTAGGATTCGGTAGGGGATATGCCGAAGGGCCTGTGATGTCAAGTTGTCGTTTCCGTCCACTTGTCAGGTGGTCATTGGTCGTTAATATACGGTATAAACAGTAGTCCCCCAAGTTCTCTTCCGAAGGTTCTTC
>NC_047652.1:5845624-5935142 GCF_902201215.1 Prunus dulcis | reverse complement strand
TGAGGTCTTGTTGGGCATCCTGGGCGCAAGTCATCTCTTGGTTCCGCTTTAGAGCGCGATAGTCATGCTATAGCTCAGCATTCCGGCAATGAAGATGTTCGTATTTCTCCGACATTTTAGTAATACTGTCGCGGAGGCGCTTCACTTCTGCCTGGAGAGTGGCATCTCCCAAAAATTTCCTTCGGGAAGTACCATCGCGGGGGGTATGGTGCTGGGTGTCGTGGCTATCCTCGGTCGGCATAGCAGAGTGTGGGGTGAAGGAGAGGCGACGGGGCCTGATGGGTGAAGGAGCCAGCTGGGCTGATAGAGAAAGAGGGGATTCTAGTGTCGCTTTCCCACATACGGCGCCAAACTGTTGATGCTCAAAATGGCCCGGCCAATATTGAGTCCAACTTTGTGATGAGATATACGGGGTCTTCAGCAGGGAAGAGGGTTGAGGCCCTTGGTGAAATAGGTTGGTGGGAGACCTGCAGAAGACAAAATGGTAGAAGCAATCGTTAAGCTTCGGACACCGGTGTGGTGCCGGCCGAAGGCTCTCCGATGCCTAAGTCAGTTACAAGTGGTAAATTTGACAGAGTAACAGTAAAAGTGGGAGAGTAGTTACCCTTTTTACTTGGGTACTGTTCCCTATTTATAGGGAGGTGAAAGTAGGAGGTTTGCACAAAATTCCAATGTGGGACTTTGTGCAAGTCGTCGTGGTGGCGACACGTGTCCTGGGGATTAGGTTTGGCAGTTGGGAGCTTCGGCAGGTGTCTGGCACCTCGGAAGTGTGTCTTCCTTCGGCAGGGGAGAAGGCGTGGCTGCCTTGGTGCTAGTCGCTTTGATGCTGGGTCTGCTCGGTTCACTATGGTGTAAACATATTTAAGTAAATATTTTATACCATGCGCTTCAATTTTTGTCTAGTCATACCATGTGAGGAAAATTCCAAGCTGCATAAGCACATATTTTATATCAAGTTGTCCAAATATCAATCTGCTAATCATGATTTCTAGTGGAAATACTGTACCAAAAGAAGATTGCCATAGTACCAAAGTCTTCAAATATAAGATGTGGTCTCAAAGTTCCAAGCAATTAATCTCTACCAGGTTCTTGATCTTGGTCCAGATTAAACCTACTGCAACATGGGTGTGTAAACTCAACTGTGTTTAGGCTAAGATGCATTTTTTTTCACCGTGTTTTGTCTCGATTTCAATTTTGATAACAATTTAAGAACAATTTTGTAATTTTCTTTTAATTGGCTTAACAACCTAAAATTTGTTTAAACTCATGAAGATTACTCAAGGGTTGTTGAAAATCAATGTCTAAAGCGTTGAATTTGATTTTCAAACAAGAAATCAAAGAAATCCAAATTTGGAGTTGAAAATCCCAAAAATACTTTTATACTCAATCTCTCTATCTATCAAATAAACATGAAACTTAAGAATTAAATTAGTCTTAGAAAACCCAACATTTCTCAAACCCAAGAGGTTTCGGAAATTACACTGTGACCATTTTCTTTAAAGAATTATTTATACACCCTCTAAGATTTTTCATGTTTTCACAAGAGGTTTTGGAAATCACACTAGTAGGACTGAGGATTCAAATTGTTTTCACAAAACCCCTTTAATTAATTTTCCATCTAAAAATTATAGATGTCATGAAAAAAAATTTATCCAATGATAAAACCTCAAAAATTAGATTGCAAGTACACTCACTGAGTTCTAATTTTGGGGTTAATTTGATTATTTGAAGAAAAAAATTGATGAAATAGATTTTTTTAAAACAACTTGAAACCTCAAGAATTTTTTGAAAATATGAAAAATCTTAGAAGTTGTTAGTGTAAATAACTTTTCTTTAAGAGACTATGCATTTTCATTAGTTGAGATGGCCCCTTGTAGTCCATGTTGTTTTTGAAGAAAAACAAAATCAAACCGATATAGCCCATCAATTTGTCGTTCCCACTTGTGGTTGGGGCCCTCATTTTGTGGTCTTCTTGACTGTTTCCCCATTATTTCTATGAAGATATTTTTTCAAACAAAAAATAATTAAAAGACTATAACTCATTAATAGGGAAATATTATTTTTCAGAAGTCTATTTGTGGTCTTCTTGGTAGTTTCCCCATTCTTCTTGTGTTAATCCTTTTATTGCGTTTAATTTGTATTTGCATAGGGCTATGAACTAGCATGGTTTATATGATTTAATGTATAGTTTTATTTATATAAAAAAATATAGAAATTGTAAGTTAAAAAATATCGTTAATTTTTAAGCAACAAATTTTAGCTAGTCCACCCTTGAAAAAATTCATGGTACCACCCTAATGTAAGCCTTATAGTTTTTTTGTTGAAGGATGGCACAAATACAACAAAACCAAGCAACCGAGTAAGGAAGATCAAAAGTACAAACTAATCTACAATATCAAATAAACACTAGCAACAAGATTGTCCTAGATAAACAAAATTAAAATTGACAAAAACTAATGTACCAAAAAACAATTGACGAAAACTAACCGAATTAAAAACAATAATTAGTAATCACTTGGAAAGGTCTTAATTGGGTTAGGCATGCCCTATTATGAAATAATTATGGGAACAAATATTTTCGTCTCCAATCACAGCACGCTACGTGGAAAAGAAGATTATCTCTTAAATTAATTAATTGAACCAGTTTATCTGGCTAATTAATTAATTGGGATAAATATCTTAATTAATATGATATTATCTTTATTTAATAAGATAATATCATTAATTCGGATATTATCCTAATAAAGAGAAGATAATATCATTAATTCAGATATTATCTTCATAAAAGGAGATAATATCATTTAATTCAGATATTATCTAAGTCCGACTCGATCCCTACGAATTTGGGTAGAGAATAAACTCAGCATATTCTCTACGAAACCTTAGCCCCGAGGCTCCTATAAATAGACGACCTCATTCATCATTCAAGGTACATCTAAAACCTACTCCTAATACCCAAGAAAAATACCTGAAGCTCTTTCTCCCTCTCCACTCTCCATATTTTCTCCACACGGCTCCGGCCACCACACACGGCTCCAGCCGTCCGGTTCACACCATACATACAACTTCGTACCCTTTGCTTAGCTATTGTTTTCCTACAAACACTCGAACTGACTTAGGCATCAGAGGGCCTTTGGCCAACATCCCCGGGTGTGGTCTATTTACTCTAATTTTTTTTACAGGAATTGAGGAAGAGAGAGAAGGAAGATCGAAGGTTAAAGGATCTAGAAGAGAATATTCTCCCACGAGATTATTTGCACAAACACCAACTACCGAGCATCATATTAATCATTATTTACACAAACTTGTGTCCCACTAATCTGTACTTTGGTCATGGTCCTTTTGGATAAACTGCCACTTGCTTCCACATGCCATCAAATACATAAATTAACGATAGTTAGTGACCACTTGAAAAGGTCTTAATTGGGTTGACCTTTGTTAATTTGGCAAGAAAACTTGATTCCTAAAATACACACAAAAAATGTCAATTTGGCTAATATCGAATACCAACCTTGTTGAGTTAAATTATATGATTGCACACGTATGTGTTGAGTGTGGCCAAACAATTTATATAACAAAAGCCAATTTGGCATGCCCTGTTATGAAATAACTGATCTTAAGTCCACTTGCTTTTTATAACTGTCACTTGAAAAAGTCTCAATTTGGTCGAGCTTAGTTAACTAGACATTGTTCTTCAACTTGGTACCAAAACATAAAAATTTAAAATATAGTCAACTTACCTAAAACCCAAATAACGTCTCGAATCTCAAATTTATACATGTCATGCGATCCCAACCTCACACCAACCATATTAATTAAAATTCCACTTTACATTTACAATGTTTATTATCGTTAAGTTATTCAATGGAATTATGACGTGAAGGGCATACGTGAGGGTGAATTGGACCTTTTATTTTTTATTTTTTTCACACACATTGTCAAGGTGCTATGAGACCACTGATCTACAAATTAAGGCTATTTTTCACTAAATTAGACCCGTTGGCTCCTAAAATGTTCAAATTTGAAAACGGTTTAATATCGTCAAGTTTTTTTTTTTTTTTTTTTTGGTTTTACTAATCACCTCAGGTGCTTATTCCGTTGAAAAAGAAAAGATAATGAGGTGAAATAATTAGTATCAGTAAACTATATGGGTGAAATTGGAAAAACCAAAAACTAGAGGTATTAAAGTAAGCATTGGACGAGGAAAAAAAGCTTGGGGTCGCTCTCTCGTTCAGGCGAGGAAAGCCTTGACGGCTAGGGTTAGGGTTTTTCCGTTGGCTCTTTTGTTCTTCCTAGGGTAGCTGAGCCACCTTCCTTTCTTGGTTCCTAAGGAGGCAGTCTCTGGTGATGGGTCTCCATCTTAACACTATGGAGGTGACCACCACCTCTTCTGTTCAAGGGGATGACTAGTATGCGGCGCCAAGTCAAAATCGTGCGAAAACTGGTGTTAGGCACCGGATTGTTAGTGGCATGGCTTTTTCTGGTAAGTGTAGTTTTTGTATCAAGGATTTTGTTGACAAGGCAGAGGAGACCAGCCTCGAGGGGTCTCCAAGGTCTCCTTAATAATTCTCCTATGGAATGTTTGTGGGCTTGGCAACCGATGAACATTCCTGCTATGAAAATCTTTCTTTGGGAATTTCTTCAGACTAATAGGCCAATCTTGGTCTCCTTTGCCTGTCAACTGGGGTTCTGGATCGAGAAAATTGGAGGTGGCGGTTGGTGTTTGGCTGGATCTATTATGATGCTCACAATGCGTTGTTGACTCTGTACGAAGAACTATGATGCTTTCTTTAGATCATAGAAGGATTTCTTTGACAGTACCTGCATAGTGATGAGATGTGTTTCAATGGTTTTGCGGTTAGGTGATTGGCTAGATCTATTCTAATACCTATAGTACGTTTTTGACTCTGTAAGAAAAACTATGATGCTTTCTCTAGATCATAGGAAGACTTCTTTGACAGTACCTATGTAGTGATGTGATGTTGTTTTAAGGGTTTTCCAGTTGGGTTTTAGGTTTGTCTATTTCGTATAAGTTGTTTGGCTCTTTTGTTTAGTCAATAGCATAGGTGGAACTATTTCCTACCCCCGAGGTTTTGTTTACTCTAGAAAGGTTTTAACGAGGCTGCCGTTAAGATTAGTTCTTACCATGTAATGTACCTTTGGTTTAATGAAATACAATCTTTTCTCAAAAAAAGAAAAAAGGAAAGAGTAAGAATTGGACCAAGCTATGGGAGACAAAAATGGTTATTTGGCCTTAACAAAAACTATATGAAAGTCAGTTCTTCTTTCCAAACTGTTTTAATAGTTCTAGAGAAGCCAAGCCGGTGAGCTCAGTTCTTCCCTCTCTCACACTGGTGAAACAATTTGATCATGGCGGATTCTGCGAAAGGCGAATTCCAGGAGTTCAAGAAAATGGTCAGCCTAATGATATATATTATTACCAGACAATTGCAAGGTGCTTATCATTTAACTTGTTTTCCCATTCTTCTAATCATTGTGCATGTATGCAGAAAGTATGGGTTGAGAAGAAATCTAGATGCATGGCGTTGTACGCAAGAAGGTTAGATGTCACTTGGGGTTTCCCTCCATACTGGGTTTGGAATTGTTACAGAGAAACAAGGTACCATTTAAATTATCATCATAGATTTTGGTTCTTAATTAAGCACAGTACTAATCCATCATTATTGGTGAAACGGGGATTAACTATACGTTTGATTCGCAGTGAGGACAACGTCGAGGTAGTCAAGCTATCGTCTGTATGCTTTCTGAATGTGAGAGGACAATTCAAGATGTCAGAGCTCTCAGCAGGAGTTGTTTACAAAGTCAAATTAACAAATGGAGCATTTGGATGGGAACTCCCTGTTACTGTTAAGATCAGATTCCCAGACGGAACAGAGCAAAAGCGGCAATATAGTCTGTTTCAGAAGCCGAGAGGGCAGTGGATAGAGCTTAGTGGTGGTAGTTTTGAGGTTAAGGGAGAAGAAACTGGAGAAGTGTGGTTTGATCTTTGTCAACATGGGGGACACTGGAAGAGAGGGCTTATCATCCAAGGTATCATCATCAAGCCGGCTGAAAAGATTGACTAGGCGGTCATGATTTGGATATCAGAATCAACAGATACAAGTATAGGATTTTGTTGTTGGTGATCATTGATATGCGTCCTCTCTTTTTCTTCTCTTTTTGGGTCAAATGATATGTGTCTGTCTGCTTAGTTATTGGCCATCTATGTAGACATTGCATGAAAAATTCATCGCTAGCTGAAGTCTTTCTCCAGTGGTTATGGCAGGGATTTGTTGTACATGTAATACTTTATTTTCCTTTTTCTTTGTTCTTTTGGGTTAAATGCATCCTAACTTTTTAGCCCTTTGGTAGGCTGGATTATGTGACCGGATTGGATTCAGAATCCTAGTAAAAAGGACTTGTATTTGATTATGTCTAAACCTACAGGCCTAAATGTAGTTGGATTATGAATCTCACCAAATCTGGGATTAAAATTTAAGATGGATGATATAACCGCATAAATAAATAAAAAAATTACAAAAAAAGATGGATGAGATTAGTCTAAACCTGCTACGCTACATATTTCAATTTAATCCAGCTCCTTAATCATGTGTAGCACCAAACACATCATTCGATTAATGTTATGCGATCCAATTACCTCAAAATCCAGTCACCAAACAGAAGTACTATGATACAAGATGAGTGTTAATGTCCTACATTACAAAACCACATCAGGTAGACACCAATAGAAACCTATTCATTGTCAACTCCATACAACCACACAGATGCTTTTGCACCATGACAAGAATGCCCAAGAACCCACCCGTTCAGGGCTTTGGGCAAGTTAACCATGGTTGCTTCAATTTTTCCGGAAGCTTTACTCTTAAATCTAAAGCATTTATTGAATTCGGCTCACCAAATCATTGGGGCCAGCCCCTATTGCAAAAGGGGGGGAAGTGTGCTTTACATTGACTATTAAGCACTTATCGATTTATTTATTTTTTTCCCAATCTTACATGGCATATGATAAAAACACACCACATCATTGCATGAAAGAAAACGAGAATGGGAAGGAAATGAGGGAGAAAAATTCAAGTTCAATAGCATTGTCATTAAGATGCATGGTGTACTGAAGAACTTTCCTTTTTGTGTTTTCATTTAGATGTGCTGAGTTTTTAATTCTAATCAGGTACTGTTTAATCATTTTCTGTTTCCATTTAGATAGCCAATTAGCTATCTTGTCTTTATGAAAAAGATTAAATGCTAGTTCTCATGCTATATGATCCGGTAAAATCAAGGTAACTGAAACAAACCCTAACAGCACATGAGGTTTTTATGCTCAGCTCATATTGTTGATGGAAATAACATATCAAACTTCAACAGGGTATTGTGTTTACAAAACTCAATTGGTAACTCACCAAGATAGTAAAATATGGCTGCACCTATGGAATACATCCAAGTACAAGTTCCCAAAGAAAATGGTCTGCAGAAATTGCAATTAAGAAGAGGTTCATTGATCAGTATCGAAGCATCAAGGAAATGAACTCAGAAGTTAGAAAATCGTTTCTCATGTAGCACATACTTGGTGTTTACCCTAACACTCTATATGTCACAACGAAGGCATGTACTGGTCAGAAGGTTTTCTCGTTAGCAAAGAAAACCATTTCTCATTTAGTAAGAAGTGTTTGCACTAGTTCACATGGCAAATGACCAACCATTAAAATAAGGCCATGTTTCCTTAAAAATTGCCAATAAGATTCACAGTAGCAATCTCCAGATTCAAGTTTGGCCTCCTTCCCAATTCATCCTTTATCTTGGCAATTGCACAGCGGCCCTGAAGAGTTGATTTTATATGTGTATTTTGAATATCAATTGTCCCCCCAAAAATTATTCCATAATAAAGGAAAATCCAGAAACTCAATTATACAGCAGAGTGGTAAGTAACTAACCCTTCATATAGAAACCCATAATCTTTTCAGGATTTCTCCAATCATGATGCCAATGTCAATATCTGCAGTAACATAAAACACATGACAATGTTCAAAATTTCCAGACTCTTATTGCAATGACTTTAGTCATGTTGCCGTGCAAAGTATTTAATGATGTATAATGAAAAACTAAACCAAATAAACAAAACCACTACTATTTTAATTCACTGGACCCAGGGAATTAACACTATTCACATTTTTACGCAGCCAAATATCATGGTTATGCAATAACAAATTGGTTTTTTAGAGTTGGACCGATCATCAAAAGATGCATAACCCTCAGTAGACAGTAGTAACACTACCCACCAACCATACAACTAAGGAAAACAGTAACTATATTACTTACTAACAGAGGCATGGAAACCAATAATTTGCTTCTCCCAGTGCTGGTTTCACACCACCTGATTATAAATTCTAAGGATATAGTCCTGGTTATGTAACTAACTGGGGTATTATACATATTGGTTTCTCTAAAATTTTCATTGAGCATGCCTATGATAGACATGCAAGAGCAAGATATCTAAACAAATAGACAAATAGAAATGTGGTAGCATGAAGAAGGGACAAAACCTGACAGTTCATCTGGAGAGCTCTCTTCAGACTCAGGTAACTGCTGCATGCAGATCCTGCGCGCTAGCCCCAGATACTCAGCCTTCGGTTTATCAATCACTTTCATTGTCAGTATGCTCACTTCTAGATGTTACATAAGTTTTATTACCTCTCATCAAGTTTGCCATCTCTTGTATTGAACAAGAAGTGCTTTGTTCCATCTTACTTGCAAGTATCTCAGTATGCTCGAGGAGCCCTAAGCCCCTAAGCCGGTTCCTCAACATCTCAACGGTAGAAGAGTATGGTGGTATACCTTCATCGATCATTATCTCAAAGTATTTACAAGCCTCCTCTAGCTTATGTTTTTTCTTGCACAAACCGTGGATCATTACGGAATATGTTGAAACAGAAGGATAAAATCCCATCTCCCCCATACTCTCCCAAACTTCCGTTGCCCGATCAAATCTTCCTATCCTAATCAACAACTTTAGCACCATATTATAAGTATGTCGATCTGGCTTGCAGTTATCTTTTTTCATTCTAGATAACAACATAAGAGCCCTGTTAACCTCGCAATGATCACAATGATGAGCTTGGATTGCATTGTAACTCCACGCATCCGGCATAACTCCCCTCTCAATCATCTCATCCAAAAGTTGGTAAGCCTCTTCCACCTTGTCATTCTTACACAGCTTCTTGATAATACAATTGTAAGAATACACATTAGGCAAAAGATTATATCTCTTCATCCTGTCAAGCACCCTAAAAACTGAATGAATGTCATTGGCTTCACAATATGCACGAATGAAAATCGAATAAGTACAAGCATCCGGGTCAGTTCCATTTGACCCCATCTCCCGGAATACCTTATAGGCCTCATCAACTTTCCCACCTTTACACAAAGCTTCCAAATAACTATTATATGCAGGCACATCCACCAAACATCCTCGTTCAGTCATTTCATCAAACAACTTACGTGCCTCATCCGAATCACCAACGTCTCCCCAACCCCTCATCAAAATACTATAAATTTTAGCATTCAACTCAAACCCACTCTTAACTTTATCAAAAAACTCATGGGCATACTTGACATGCTTTCTTTTACATAACGTATACATAAGCTGATCAAGATCAAGAACACTAGGCTTAATTCCAAACTCAACCATTCTATTAAAAGCTCGAATAGCATCACGAGGCAGATTAGCTCTACTGTAAACTCTAAAAATAAGCCAGAAAACTTCTGGGACAATCTCAATACACTTGGACTCTCTCACCTCTATAAGGAAATCCCACAACACAGCATATTGCTTGCTACTTCCCAAAATCTCAATCAAAATGTGATAGCTTTCAAAACTGTGCTGAAACCCCGGAATTGTTTTAGCCCAAAGAAAGAACCTGTGGGCAGAGAGGCCAAGATTTTTGCACCGTTTAAGAACTTGTTCAACCAAGTTTGTGGATATTTGGGTACACAAAGGGTTGAGGGAATGCTCCAAGTCGTGGTGAGGGTTTCTGTGGTCGCTGAGAATGCGTGAGATCTCATTCACCAGGTGTGGTGATGGTGGAGGTGGTGGGTTTTGGTAAGTGAGAGAAGAGAAGGGATTGTAATAAGTGTTGGGTTTGGGGGGTGAGAGAAGAGAGTGGAAGATAGAGTGAAGGGTTTTGGGTTTAGAGTTGAGCGATCTTAGGGACATTTTAGAGAGTTCGTAAATGGGTTTGGTTTTTGAGAAACAAGGCGGAGCCAATATACTGGAAATGATATGCAGTTATAGGAGAAATGCCAAGCCCTACAAGGGTCTTTTTATTAATTTGGTATGAAAATAGTATCGCCTAGCGGCTATACTCCTTTTAAATATAATATAGTTGACGAGTATAATCGCACGGCTGTACAGTTTTTACACGTGGGAGCCGAATCGCTATGGGGGCGCTAGGCGGGTCCTCTCCTTTTTTATATAAATAGTATAGCGGGACTTTTTTAACACAAAAGTATAGCCGTGCGGCTTTACTGGCGTAATTTTTTAAATTTTTTTATAAAACAATGTATTTTTTAAATTTTTTTCCCCTCATTCTTGTTTATCAATAAGTGTAGTTCAAATCATTATCCATTACTATTAGGCCATTAACTGAGTCTCTATTGTACCCTTTTGAGTTTTTATTACCGGTATACATAATTTAGCATTTTCACTTTTAATACTCGTATTGTACATGTACGTACATATTTTTCATATTTAATACACTTGTTTTTTACCAAATTTTCAATAATACACACAAAATTCACATATTATACACAAAATTTTCGCATATTACTGATTGAAAATTAATATCTATAAAGTATAAACTAACGCATCTAGAAGGATCCGTTTCTTTTAATTTTTTTTATTAATAAATTGTAGAGCCGTGCAGCTATACTCCTTTTAAATATAATATACTAAAAGAGTATAACCGGGCGGCTATACTACAGTTTTTTATTTAAAAAATTGTATACCTAATTGGGTTTATGGTTTTTACCTAAAAAATCGTATACCTAAACCTTTTCAAATATAACATACTAAAAGAGTATAGCCGCGCAGCTATACTACGGTTTTTTTATTTAAAAAATCGCATACCCTAGGCGGGTCCTTTTTTTCCTTTTTCTTTCGCGGCCTTTGACAGAACCCGAACCAAATTCCGCTTTGGAATTCGAGTCGGACCCTGTGCGTGTCCGACACTTGGCGAATGTCGGGCACAATTGACCTATTTGCCCTTCGAACTGTATTTTGACCTTGACTCCTGCCGAAAATTCACAGAGTCTCCCCTGTAATTTGCTCAATCCCAAAACTTACACCTGTCAAAACGAGCAAAAATATCCACACAACCAACTGCCAGCATACTTAAGATACAATACCCAGTCCAGTTCTCAATCTAGGGTTAATATCAGAGCAATTCTAATAGTTTACAGATAAGTTAATCTTTTTACAAACCAACACTTTGTAACAAGAAGGCGCGGAAGGCAAGATGGCCCGGTGGTGGATTTCCTGTGCCCGCTACAGCCTGGGGGCGCAAAACATTTGAAAATGTGAGTGGACAAAAATAGAGGTTCATAAAATATCCTAAGAATATACTGTAATAACCCAAAACAAAAATTCTAATTTAATTAGTAATTTATTTGGAAAAAAGACAATTTTGCCCTCGGAATATTTTATTAAGAAAAAAGTGACTTTTTGATCGAGAAGGAATTTGGCAATTCCACTTACACCGTTGCGTAGAGCACGGTAAAATGAGTTCGTAGACACGTAGTGGGCCCGAATCGGAGTTGTAACGAGAGAGTTATGGTCAAAAGAGTCTCAGTGGCACAATCGTAAATAATTCAAAGTTGGATTTATAAAAACCAGCTTTCTCTCTCTCTCCCTCACTCTCTCCCACGACCTCTCCACCCCTCCTCCTTCTCTCCTTCGTATCTCCGGCCACCGGCCACGGCTGTGGACGGGGCCGGTACCAAAATGACCGGGACGACTTCCTCTTCCTACCCCAGCCACCTCCAGCCGCCAGCCTCCGCGGTTTCGCCGGAATTTGGAGAAGAAGCGGCCGACGTCTTCCAAACTCCAAAGCCGTCGATCTCCCTCCTCCGGCCACCATTTCCGTCGACCCATGTATGGATTTTGAACCTCTCGAGCTGCTCTAGCTGCCTGCTGGGTTGGAATAGATCGATTCTCAGTGTAGCTATTGGATTTTTTAGCTTGAAGTTTTAGCCAATTTTCGGCCTCCGTGATCGGCCACTTCCGGTCATTTTTTGGGATAGGTCCAAGAACAAAAGTGACTCCAAATATGGTATTTTACCTAGGGTAGGAGTTTGGAGCCGTGGTTTGAAGTATTTCCGGCGAGGTGTAATCGCTTTGGACACCCATCGCTGCCGGTGCGTGCTGTGGCGTGTGGTGAGGGTAGTGCAGTGGCACTTTGTCTAGATCCTCAGGTTGTCACGAGCGCGTAGGATTTCGCGGATCTCAATTTGGATGCCGTTTGAGCCCCGAACGGATTTTCCATATTGTGCGAATTCCGGGTTCGATACTGCTAAACCGTTGGATTGCGCTCAATTTCAGATATGTTGTTCTAGATAATTTCAGAATCGTGTAGGATTTGACGGATTGTGAATTGGAGTCCCGGATACTCCGAAATCGCGAACCCTGGTGTTAGGGTTTAGAAATTTTACGATTACACGATCGTGATCAATCCGATCGTCAGTTTCAGACCAAACTTGCAGGACATGGTTTCTTAAATGTGAGGAACTTAAAGGAACTCTCAGATTGGTAATTGGAGGTCGTGGACCCTGCGGGGTTCCGTAGCGACCAATATGGAAGTTTATCACTTAGTGACGTCTCGAGTCTTACCAGGCAGTTCTAAACATCAGATGCCTAAGTGGGCAGAAAAAAAATGATTTTAAAGTTAGTGCACGCACTTCTAGAAGTCGGGGGTCAGGATTTTACTTAAAAACTTACACCGAGCAGTTTTATTAATTAAATATTCCTGATGGTTTACCCAGGCACCCGGGACCAGGCAGACCCGCAGAAGAGACCTTCAGGAGGTCTAGCTAGCTCGGACCAGGAGTGAGTGGACTTTTCTTTTATCAATGATTTTATATAAATGAATTTCATTATTTGATTTTGAATAAGTTTTATTAATCGTGATTTTTCCTAGCATGCTTTATGAAGTTAAATATCTTACTTATATGCTGCTTAGTTGATTATGCTAAAGAGTTATAGAAAACAAAGTTTGAGATTTATATCAGATAAAATAGCAGCATAGTTCAGATTTGCCAAAATACAGTTATTTGTCAGACTTTTCAAAGATATTTTATTTTAAACCACTGTGAGTACCCAACTACAGTTGTTGCCTTCAGTTATGCCGATGTCTACAGACATCCAGTTTACTCTCAGTTTTGTCAGTGCACTTGACATTTGCCTCATGAGTTTCGGAGACGCCCGGACCGTGAGTGCCAGGATTTGCGGCTCGGATTGACTGTGTGTCGCCGAGACCTGTCAGGATTTGCGGCTCGGATTGACTGCGTGTCACCGAGACCTACCAGGATTTGCGGCTTGGATTGACTGTGTGTCGCCGAGACCTGTCAGGATTTGCGGCTCGGATTGACTGGGTGTCACCGAGACCTGCCAGGATTTGCGGCTCGAATAGACTGTGTGTCGCCAAGACCTGCTAGGATTTGCGGCTCGAATTGACTTGGTGTCACCGAGACCTGCCAGGATTGCGGATCAGGCTGACTACGGTCCCCTGAATCCTGCCAATTTGCGGCTCGGGTTGACTTTGTGTCACCGAGAACTGCCAGCGGATCAGGCTGACTATAGTCCCCTGAATCCTGCCAGCTGCACGGATAGACTTTGTGTCGCCGAGACCTGCCAGGGGAATTGACGGAATTACAGGGGTACATCCGAGTGGTAGTTTTGATTGATTGCAGTGCTTTTACGCAAGGTTTGAGTACATTGCTTTTACGCAAGTTTGATTACAGTGTTTTTCTGCACGTTTTGATTTCAGTGCTTTCCTGCAAGTTTTATTGATCTTGAATACGATTGTATATATTTATATAAATATATACATACCTTGATTTCAGCATGTGAATGCCGTGAGTTTAGTATGCTTCAAATGCAGAGTACATATTCAGTTTTACTTAATTATTTAACTATTTTTACAATGGGGGTTAGTATATTCTTAGGATATTTTATGAACCTTTATTTTTGTCCACTCACATTTTCAAATGTTTTGCGCCCCCAGGCTGTAGCGTGCACAGGAAATCCACCACCGGGCCATCTTGCCTTCCGCGCCATCTTGTTACAAAAGTGTGGGTTTGTAAAAAGATTAACTTATCTGTATACTATTAGAACTGCTCTGACAATTGCCCTAGATTGAGAACTGGACTGGGTATTGTATCTTAAGTATGCTGGCAGTTGGTTGTGTGGATATTATTGCTCGTTTTGACAGGTGTAAATTTTGGTATTGAGCAAATTACAAGGGAGACTCTGCCGAATTTTCGGCAGGAGTCAAGGTCAAAATATAGTTCGAATGGCAAATAGGTCAATTGTGTCCGACATTCGCCAAGTGTCGGACACGCACAGGGTTCGACTTGAATTCCAAAGCGAAATTTGGTTCGGGTCCTGTCAATATACTAACCCCCATTGTAAAAATAGTTAAGTAAAACTGAATATGTACTCTGCATTTGAAGCATACTAAACTCACGGCATTCACATGCTGAAATCAAGGTATTTATGTATTTGTATAAATATATACAATTGTATTCAAGATCAATAAAACTTGCATGAAAGCACTGAAATCAAAACTTGCATAAAAACATCGTAATCAAACTTGCATAAAAGCACTGCAATCAATTAAAACTACCACTCGGGTGTACTCCTGTAATTCCGTCAATTCCCCTGGCAGGTCTCGGCAACACAAAGTCTATCCGAGCCGCAATCCTGGCAGATCTCGGTGACACAAAGTCAACCCGAGCTGCAATCCTGGCAGATCTCGGTGACACCAAGTCAACCCGAGCTGCAATCCTGGCAGATCTCGGTGACACCAAGTCAACCCGAGCTGCAATCCTGGCAGATCTCGGTGACACCAAGTCAACCCAAACTGCAATCCTGGAACTCAGGGCCTAGGCGTCCCCGAAACTCGTGAGGCAAATGTCAAGTGCACTGACAAAACTGAAAGTGAACTGGATGTCTGTAGACATCGGCATAACTGAAGGCAATAACTGTAGCTGGGTACTCACGGTGGTTTAAAATAAAATATTTTTGAAAAGTCTGATAAATAACTGAAGTTTGTAAATCTGAAACTATGCTGCTATTTATCTGATATAAATCTCAAACTCTGCCTTCTATATCTCTTTAGCATAATCAACTAAGCAGCATATAAATAAGATATTTAACTTCACAAAGCATGCTAGGAAAAATCATAATTAATAAAACTTATTCAAGATCAAATAATGAAATTCATTTATATAAAATCATTTATAAAAGAAAAGTTCACTCACTCCTGGTCCGAGCTAGCTAGACCTCCTGAAAGTCTTTTCTGCGGGTCTGCCTGGTCCCGGGTGCCTGGGTAAACCATCATGAATATTTAATTAATAAAATTGCTCGGTATAAGTATTTAATTAAAATCTTGACCCCCGACTTCTAGAAGTGCGTGCACTAGCTTTAAAGTCATTTTTCTGCCAACTTAGGCATTTCAGATGTTTAAAACCGTCTGAAAAGACTCGAGACTTCACTAAGCGATAAACTTCCATATTTGTTGATACGGAACCCCGTGGGGTCCACGACCTCCAATTACCAATCTGAGAGTTCCTTTAAGTTCCTCACATTTAAGGAACCATGTCTTGCAAGTTTGGTCTGAAACTAACGATCGGATTGACCACGATCGTGTAATCGTAAATTTCTAAACCCTAACCCCAGGGTTCGCGATTTCGGAGTATCCGGGACTCCGATTCACAATTCGTCGAATCCTACACGATTCTGAAATTATCTAGAACAACATCTGAAATTGAGCGCGATCCAACGGTTCAGCAGTGTCGAACTCGGAATTCGTACAATATGGAAAATCCGTTTGGGGCTCAAACGGTATCCAAATTGAGATCCGCAAAATCCTACGCGCTCGTGACAACCTGAGGATCGCAACAAGACATAGTGCCACTGCACTACCTTCACCCACGCGCCGGTAGCGATGGGTGTCCAAAGCGATTTCACCTCGCCATAAAAACTTCAAACCACAGCTCCAAACTCCTACTCTAGGTAAAACACCCTATTTGGAGCCACTTTTGTTCTTGGACCTACCCCAAAAAATGACCGGAAGTGGCCGATCACGGAGGCCGAAAATTGGCCAAAATTTCAAGCTCAAAAATGCAATAGCTACACTGAGAATCGATCTATTCCTACCCAACAGGCAGCTAGAACAGCTCGAGAGGTTCAAAATCCATACCTGGGTCAACGGAAATGGTGGCCGGAGGAGGGAGATCGGCGGCTTTGAAGTTTAGACGACGTCGGTCGCTTCTTCTCCAAATTCCGGCGAATCCGCGGCAGCTGGAGGCGGGAGGTGGCTGGGGTAGGAAGAGGACATCGTCCCGATCGTTTTGGTACTAGCCCCGTCCACAGCTGTGGCCGGTGCCCGGAGTTACAAGGTGAAGAAGGAGGAAGGGCGGAGAGGTCGCGGGAGAGAGTGAGGGGGAGAGAGAGAAAGCTGGTTTTTATAAAAATCAACTTTGAAAAATTTACGATTTTGCCACTGAGACTCTTTTGACCATAACTCTCTAGTTACAACTCCGATTCGGGCCCACTACGTGTCTATGAACTCATTTCAGCGTGTTCTACGCAACGGTGTCTGTAGAATTGTCAAATTCCTTCTCGATCAAAAAGTCAATTTTTCTTTAATAAAATATTCCAAGGGCAAAATTGTCTTTTCTCAAAATAAATTATTCAGTAGTTATGAATTTAGGTTTGGGTCATTACAGCCTTACTATAGTCGGTTTTTTTTTTTCAAAAAAAAAAAATTTTAACATAAAAGAATGCATATAATATGTGAAATATCGATGGAAGTTATAACAGAATATAAAAAAAATCATGATTATCGTGGAAGTTAAAAAATGTTTATTGTGTGAAATGTTGATGTCGCATGATATTCATGAACTTGGTTAGATGGGTGAAGTGAATTAGTTTGTGAGAAGAATGCATATATTTTGATTAAGGGCAAAAGTACATGGTCTAGTTATGCTACTTTTGGAAATGTAAATGCAAATTATTAGTTCCTTTAAATTTAGCACTTAAGGGTATTCCTCACTCCCATCTTTTTTAAAGATTTGTCATGTGCAAGCCTTCAAATATTCTCAAACCTATTTGGAAATCATAAATTGTCCCATTTTCATTGTTTTTCTTTTTCCACGTCTTCGAAAACTTCTACTTGGAATTAAACTATTTTGAGATGGCGGAGTAAACCAATATAACCTTTTGGATCCGGTCCAACTTCTTTAGTGTTGAAAAATGCAGAGAGTAAGAAAGAAATTAGAGAGTAAGAAGGAATTTTTAGCTACTGACCCTTCTTGCTCTATATGTGATCGGCCCTATGAAACTGCTCTCCACATTCTTAGAGATTGTACTAAAGCCAAAGAGATTTGGCGATATTTCTTGCTTCCCCACCAATGAAATAATTTCTTTTATACTGACTTCCAACCTTGGTTAAAGGCTAATATCCTCTCCAAGGCTAGATGGTCTGGGAGTATTTCTTGGTGCTCTGATTTTGTGTTTATTTGTTGATATTTGTGGAAATGGAGAAACCAATCTACCTTTAATGTTGATGAGGCTGCTCCTTCTAACACCAGGCAAATCATCTTCTATGCTATCTCTAAATGAAGTAAGTTTCCTTGTGGTGGTAATATAGCTGGGGAGAAAATACAGATTTTCTTGACTTGAGAATTTCCTGGTACTGGAGTGGTTAAACTAAATGTGGAAGGTTCTTGCAAACTTGCCTCTAGGAATATTGGTGCTTGTGGTATTCTTCGTGGCTGTGCTAGAGAATGGATTAAAGGGTTTGCGGTGAACTTGGGAAAGGGCCAAATAATTGAAGCTAAACTATGGGGCTTATTTTTTGGTCTTAAAATGGCTTTGGATAAAGGCATCAATAGGCTCATCATTGAAATGAATTCAGATGTTGGTGTACAACTTATCCAACAAACTGACGTCTCCCGGTTTCACCCACTTGTTGGTTTGCTGCAAGATTGCTGCACTCTTTGGGCATGTTTGGTAGGCCTCACTCCTTTGGACTGTGCTAAATAGGGCTTGAAGCCTATGTTTGGTAAAACAAGGGACTAAGTTAAATGGGATTGTGGAGTCCAACAGTAAAAAAACCTACTCACTCGCTCTCCTTATACAGAGAGCCTAAAATTCGGTTCTCAAAATAAGCCCTTCGCTGAATTGAGAACACGCGACTCTGCCTCTCTCCCTCTCTTTCTCGTTCGCGACTCCAGCTCTCTCGTTCGTGACTCCGGCTCTCTTTCTCATATGCTCTCTCTCTCTCTCTCTTTGCAACATTTTTGAAAGGTAATTTTTCATGGGTATTGCTTTTTCTTTGGGAGTTATTGAGAAATTTCATTGTTAGGTTGTTATTTTCTATCTATCCTCTGTTTGGTTGCTGGGAATTTTAAGCAAGAAAAAGGGAAAATCTTCCAAAGAAATTAGAGTTGTTTGGATCTGTGTGAGTTGAACTATACGGATACTATTTCTAAAAATGGACATCCATTTTAGAAATTAGAGTTGTATCCCAATTTTTTAAAGTTAAACTTTTGTTTAGCAGGGCATATTGGCTTGTTTGGATCTGTGTGGGTTTAAATGTTTCAATTGTTTCCATTGTTTGGATCAGTCAGCCAAGTACTTGTTTCCTCTGTTATATTGCAGTTTTTGGATCATATTGGATTATTACAGTGAAGCTATTTATGCTTGGTTGTAGAGGTGTTTTGTAGAGGTGTTTTGTTGTCACTGCTTGAATCATTGAATGGGCTTGAAGGCCAAGTTGGTTAGTGAAATTTTAGTTTCTCCATTGCTCTATTTGGCATAGTAAAATCACTTACTCAAAAACCTACCTAGCTCTATATTTGGTTCACTAATTACTAGTCATGCCTAACACTAGTCTGCAGATCATGAAGTTTTGTTTTTCTGGTGTTCTTGTGATCTTCTTGGCCACTCTTGTTTTTGTTCTTCTGTATTTTTTGCTTTTCCTGGTATAAAAGTTCTTTTTTTTTTTTTTTTTATAAATAAAATGAAGTTGGATCATGGTATTCAAACAGGACTTGTTGGAGGCACACCTATTGTAAGGATATCATCAGAGGCATATTGTGGATGGTGAGTGGTTGCTATCACTATTGTTTGATTACACATGGGCTAAGAATCTTGTTCTGTTAATAACATTGTTCTGTTTAGATTCAAAGATTTTGTTTTGTTATTCTTAGGGTTGAAAATTTACCTCATTGACCCTATAATAATTTTGTTTTTGGAGTTGTATTCCTTTTTTTTTGTTATTCTTATGGAATACGGCTATTATTGCAATGCCTTGTTGAGAACTTGCTTGTCAGTTGAGCGATTGCAGGTATGGTTATGCAAATTGTGTTATAATATTAAACTGAATTATTGATCTCTAATCTACAATTGACTTTGAGTATGACTGAAAAGATTATTGAGCAATAAGTGTCTGGATGGTTGTGTTATAATATGAAATCTGATTTTTGTTAATGAACTGCTCAAGAATATGATTTTTCATATATGGATTTTGGAAAATTCTTGTGTTGGTTGAGTTATACAATGAAATCTCAATTTTATCTTGAGTATAAACTGCTCGCCAATATGATTTTGCAAATATGTATATTGGGCGATTTGAAGTGATATCTTATGCAAATTTAGAACCTTACACTTTTTAATCTTATGTTCATATTCCTGTTGTTTATGTTTCCATTTTATATGCGCTTTTCATGTTTATTTCAGTATGTGAGACTTATGAAACGGAAGGACACCTACACCAAAACGCAATTGGACAAAGTTCGAGATGAATGAGCAAGTCAAGTCATATATTAGAGTGGCTTTTTGTTTGAAATAAGCATTCTCCCTTCATTTTAAATGTATTTTTGTTCTAGTATGTTGCTTAAAGACAAGTATGGATCATATGTGGGGTTGGAAAATTTGTGATTTATGGAAGTGTTGGATGTATATTTGATGTATGGATGTATTTAAATTTATATATGGTTTTTAATGTGCAATGGGCAACACTACATGATATTGTTCATAACAACCTCAATTTTGCACAAACAAATAAAATTTAAAATAACAACAATACTCATAAGACAACTGAGTGGTGGTTGGTGGTTATTATTGATATATTAATTAAATTCTTTGTGTTTGCATACAAGTAGAGACTTAATTATATAAGTAAAGACTTAATTATACATAAACTCGATGGAATTTATAACCTTAATAACAAACAAAAAGTCTTTGGTTTGGAGGAAAAGAAATGTAAATGTGAATTTGGTAATTATAATAACCAAAAAAAAAAAACTTACATTTAATTTTTAAATTTTAAAAAAAATTATTTTTTAGTCCGACACAGCATCAAACATAGGTCTTCACTATTTTTACAATCCAGCTTCTTAGTCCGACGCAGCACCAAACATAGGTCAGTACTTAATCCAGCTTAGGCCAATCCGAGCTAATCCTAGACAGTCCCAGGATTTAGTCCAGTCCATGACAGTCCGCCGTACCAAACGACCCCTTTTAAGGCAATTTGAGAACTATCAGTTACATCCTACATATAGGGAAAAGAATTGCCTTGCTCACTGCCTTGCAAGGTGGAGCTACAACCTGGACTTAGGCATTTGTTATTTTGATAATGCTTCTGTGTGGGCTAATGATGCTTTGGTAGATGACCTCTTAGGGGTCTCTTGCTCTCGTAAGATTTCTCTTGCTAATTTTGTGGTTGGTTGTTGGGGTTTTAAGCCCCCATTTCATCGACGACAAAAAAATTTGCAGAAATCCAACTGTTTTGATTAAGCAGTCTTGAAATATGGAACAAATGATTCCAACAAAGTCCCTAATTTTATGACTAAGAAAACTTTTGACACCGAAACAAATTCAAATTCAAATTAACATAACTTGGACTTGATGTTCAAGTTTGCATGCATACTATATATTTGGTTTGTTGAAAATATTAATTTCATCCATAACAAGCTTAGTATAGAAACATATGGTTTCAGGTCTTGCCAAATAGCTTATTACCAACAAATGGGAAATTAATCTAAACTTTTAAATAACTTCAGGGTCAATTACACTTAGCATGTCCCATCTTTTTCACGAAACAGATAGCCCCACACCCCACCCACTCCTAAGATAAAACGGAAGACAAAAGTTATAAGCATACAATAAATGCCTTTCCCATAACATATTCTATTCTTGGATAATATATTTCGCAAAAAATTTATTACCATAATCAAGTTTAGGGTACATAATTCAAGCTAAACACACTCTAGGAACCTCAAACAAGGAATTTCTTTCAGCTTAGATCCTCAGCACCTGCAATTTCCCTCTCCTCAGCTGCAGCGGCCATCAAATCATCAAAGTTTTCCGACTTCCCAAGCATAATCTCAATCTAAACCAAAAGAAAATAACAATAAATACATATAAACAAAATGGAACACAAGGTTATTTCTTATATAGGGGACAGGGAAGACAAGACTCAATCGCTTGTCATGGATGTGGGATGTAAAGTTCTATGCTTCTTGAGCTGGAAGCCCTCACAAAATGGTAGAACTCTTGTTGAAATGATCTCAGAAAACAAGATTATACTCTAATGACGTACATTAAATGAATATGAAGATAAATTTTGAAAAGAACCCAAGAATTTTTGCTAAATGGTCAAAAAGTAACTGCAAAGGAAAATAACCATATAAAGTTCATACGAAATGATAACACTATTGGTGCACTAAACTTTTAACCTCCATGTAGGAACCTTTACCAGGACAGATAGCCCAAGAATATAAATCCACACTTATTATCATGAATCAGACCAATCAAGTAGGTCAACAATAATTGCAAAAGGATCTCTCCATGCAAAACTCCAACATTTCATTAACATATATATTCAGTCATTCTTTTTAACAGACCTAAGCTAGACATATTTCAAGATAGGATTCAAAACAAATTTTAATAGAAATAAAACTTCAAATACCTTGGCTTTCTGGACTGGTCTCCCTCTAGAATCATCCTTTATGTCAACAGTCGACGTCATGATTTCTGCATTGATACTCAAGAATATATAAATTGAATAATGATAGTTGCTTTGCAGAAAGATATAAAAGTAGATAGAAGCCTCACTTTTCTCAACGGCCAGCCCATTGTTTTTCAGAATTTCTGCAATTGTAACAACAGTGGCAATAGCTGCAGTGGTACAATGAGAATTAATCTGCGAATTAGCATTCATACTAAAGGAATCCAAACTATAATAAAACACTGCAATATTCAATGCAACTTAGCTCCCTCAAACTATAGAATTGCCTAAGTTTCAATATTCTTAGTTAGAAGTTTGTTTCGCGGAATCACATTCATTTCCCATGTTTGATAAGTGCACACAGGAGGGGAGGTTCCCATTCCTATTGGTGTCCAAACCCCATAAAATGGGGTTTTGCATTCCCAAAAGGAGCAGGCAGGTCTCCCATCTACTGGCTTAAACTTCATAATAAATGACAATAACAACAATGACCCTATTTATGCCTTCTAAAAACTATCTCCCCTCCCAACGTTGCCAAATAATTAAATGGAGCTTGCTGTCATGGGTTTCTATAAACCCATGGAACAGTAATGGGTATGGAATTCTTGGAATCCCATTCTGCAAAGTAGACGGTACCTTAGAGCAACCCCTCTACTTGTTAACTAAGCACTTGTCCATTTGTCACTTCCAACTACCAATTAGAACAATTTTACTACAAGCCTTTGTTTTCCTATTAAAAGTTTGTTCTCTATCTATGAGTATATATTGAAATAGTAAGGACGTATTTACTTGAAAATTGTAATAATCATCATATTAAACATGAGCAAGGAAACCTAAGCAATGACCAAACTGGACCAACAAACAAGAGAACTTCTTCATCCTAGCCCACTGGAACATGTATGCAAGAGTCTACACTCTAGAAATTGTGAAACACGTCAAGATTTTATTCAAGTTCTCACTACTAGAAACAGAGTTATTATGACATAATGGCTCTTGGCAAACTTTCTCTTTCCAAGGCTAAACAAATGTAACATCCACACTATAGATCCCAGCTTTAATTCACTATGACCAACAGACATCAAACAACAGGAATGTTAGCTTGTGCATAGAAACCACAACAGGAATGTTAACTTGTTTAATAATATAGATGAACCCAAAGAACACCCACAAATGACCGAACCTTATGTTTCATTAGTTATCCAGAACTTAGTTAGGAACGTCAACAGTTCCGTGATTTTGGTGTCATGTCGAAGAACATATTAAAAGGCACACTAGCACATGCATACCCACAGAGATCCACACACGCACACACAGTCGTAAGTTTTAGAGCTTAATGAGATGGAAACAGCTCAATGATTTCATACCCATTCCTAAAGCAGAGAGTTCCACCTCATTATACTGTTGCATATACCTCTGCAAAACAATCAATTGACAGAAACATGATGAATACAAATAATAAAAGAACTGATAAGAACAAATTATTAATCCCAAAACACTTAAAGAAGAAACAAAAACTGCTTCGTTTATGTCAACCAAAAACATTCTATTTCCAGGTAAAGATTAATTTTGCAAGTTAACCAACAAACTAAAATTTCAGCAGACGCCAGGCATTATAAAAAAGAAAGAAGAGAAAACCCAGAACCAATTTAGGCATACAAGCATATCTACACATGTATGCGTATGTAAATATCCGTACAAAGACACAGAATTAAGAACAGGGTTGGGAGAAAGGTTTACCTTGGCAAGATTAACATAGAAGAAGAGGGGCTTTTTGGTATTCGAGACCTGAATTCGGTTCTTCTTGTGTGAATCTGCGATGATGATGTTGTTCACACCCTCAGTAATCTCCTCCATTGCAGTGAGCCAATTAAGTGAACAGCTTCCAAAACCCTAACCCTAAATCCCCTTTTTATCAGTCTCTCGGTTTTTTTCTCTTTCTAAAATTGATTTCTCATATATATATGGGCCTAAGGTACCAAAAAGTGGTTCGGTCCGAAACGATAAGGATACAAGCATTACAGCAAATCGGTACCCACGGTACAATACTTCAAAGCACACGTATGTTTTTTTTTTTTTTTGGGTGTCATTCTGGACAGTGCAAAATTTCAATCTCGATTCTCACTGAACTTTAAAAAACTAAAACCTTAAAATATATACAAAAAAAGAGTTCATTTTGTCATAATATTATAGGAGTTTTGTTTATACTCTTCTCTTATTTAATTTCTTTGAGTAAATTGGAAGTCCTCACCTATTTGAAATTTTTTGAAGTGACCGTCGCGCTTTAACACAAAAAATTATAAAACGTGTATTTATTTATTAATTCTATATTTTTAGGTTTATGAAATACCAACAATATCGGTCACTCATACACTGTGACTGGACATAAAAAAATATATATCATATGTAAATTTAAAAGAGGTTCTTATTTTTTCCATAAAAGAGTTCTTATTTATTTGTTACTATGAAAGAGTTTCTTATCCTTAACATTCAAGTTGTAGAAGCATAAACCATAAATCTACAACCATAATGATAAAGCGAACAACTTGGAACTGGCAACAAAAACTGCATATAAAAAATTAAATACCAATCATCTAAATATTGTATCACAAATCAGGCCACAAAAAACTTGCATCACAAATTTAAAAGGATAAAAGTAAAAGTAAAATTATTCACAACACACCTTAAATTTGTTACTAAGATTTATGTGTTTAATTGCAAAGAATCCACTAATGTAGTGGTTTTGAGTAATTACTCCCTCAGTCAAGGTCTTAGGTTCGAGTATTAGCATCCGTGTAGTATATGTGAGTTTAATATACTATTGCCCCTCTCAATAGGAAAAGTCATCAAAAATAAATTATGTGTCCAATTATAGAAGAAAAACCGCATTACACAACTCCTAAGTCATAAAACATTAATTAGCCTAGTGTTTAACCATGTCTGTCAAGATTATGTACGTTAATTATTAAGATTTTCTTTCAACTGTTCAATTAAACTTTGAAAATTATTTATGAAATATATAATATGTTTGGGGAAATTGGTTATGTGTAACTCTTATTTCATTTAACTTCTTGTTTATAATGTGTGAAATAATTAATGCAATTATTGAAGGAACGACATTTCAACCATCGAAGTTTGGGTCATTCTTAACTTCTTGTTCACTTTCTGTTTGGGCTTGGCTCCTGGCGTCGTTGGATCCTTCGAGAGAGAGGGTAGCTTTACGGGCCTGATGGCCATTCCCTATCTCGGTTGGGCTTTGGATGACCTTAGGGTTTGGATTTTCAGTGTCAGGATGGAGTCCAACCACTTCCTCAAGTGGTCTGGGCCTAAGTTATTTTTGGGCTCTCATGAGTAGGCCCCATTGACATTTTGGGTACCTACACTTTCAACTCTCCGTAATTGATTGTGTTTATCAATAATATTCCATCTTTTTCGCAAAAAAGAAGAAGAGGTAGAGGAAATAAATAAGAAGATGACAGCCCAAACTGAGAGAATTACCCAAGTGGGCAAACTGGTCTGCAACAAAATTCTTTTTCTTGGTAAAATAGGTCATAGAGTAAGCCCAGTGACGGCAAATAATCAACTCATGAGGCATTTTATAGTAAGGGCCTTATATATGGCCCTTAGATGAGTTCTTATATCTTAATTATAGAATTATTCTAATTAAATTGATCTAACGGTTAACCAATTTGATTCAACGATTAAAAAATACTATATCACTTAAGGGTCATATAAAACGCCCTCACTATAAAATTCTTGAAAACAGGGTGGCTCTCTTGAGTCTTGAAGCCTTCATCCCAAGAAATAGTTAGCCCTTAAAACAGACCCTCAAAGCCCACAGACATAAAAAGAAAGAACCTTTTGAGAGCTTTTGTTTGTGAAAATCATACTGTCAACCAGAGAGCAAGCAAAACACCTTTCTGTTTATTTTTTTTCTTCTTTCCTCTCTCTTTCTGGTTTAATATATTTATTCTGGCAAGAAGTATACCAGCTAGCTGGTTTGCACCTGAGAAAGAACTAATTAATATTTTTCTAATATTTGCATGCGCATGCTGCACTTGGTGCGTTATTAATGTATAAGCTGTAGAACAGTGGTGCAGGTTGACAAGGATTAGCAACCAAAAGCTGAGGGCTTTATCGTGCATGCCAAAGCAAAGTCACTTCCAGTCCCAGCACGTGTACGAATTTACCAACTCTGATTTAATTTTATAAACTTTACAAGCTTTAGGACAACGTTATCATAAATTCATAAAGTTGGTTGCCTGTGACCAGTTTGCACTGCTCCACTGGAGTACGTTTTTGGACATGTTGCCAAGTCTTAAATAAATTATCATACCTACTTACAAAAATAATATAACTTTATCAAGTATTGAGAAAAATTCGGTGACTTCATTAAATAATCAAAGAAGTATATTAAGTACTTGTTAATATATACTTAGTTTAACCCCGGTGTAAAACCTAATCCCCGATTCGATTATATAAAGTACATACTCGTAGGTTAGGCTAGTTGGTTAGGACAGTAAGCTCATTTCTTTGCACCCAAATTTGAGTACTTTTTCGATAGAGTACTAGAATAAATATAAGTACCACTGCAAAGTTAACTTTGGATATAGATTTTTAAAACAAATCAGCTAAACTTTACTTATATATAAATTAAAGTAGCAAGAAATCGTTAAGATATATTAACTCAAAAGGATAAAAGTTAATCTTGTACGAATACAAGATTAGTGGGTGGTGAGTACCGAAAAATGGTTCGTTAAATTGGACTTGGATTGAGACTCTCTCTTTTAATGTTGTCTTAGTCCGACATGGCATGATATGTCTCCTTCTATCATATAGTGATTGAAATGAAATTTATTTGATCAATCATTCAAATGTACAATCGTACCTGTTAATTTGATGTTTAATATTGGAGGAGAAAATACAAATAGAGGTGAATGACTTTTCATGTTGGGCGGATTAGGAATGATTAATTATAAGTTGTTGTTATCCTACCATTTTGTGGGAGTTAGATTGAATAAGTTTTCTTCATGAGTTATCCATCTTCTATCTTCAATTAGATTTAAATAATAATAAAAAATTCATTTATTCTCTAAACATGCTTTAAATATATAAAATAACGAGAACACTTTCATATATTTTAGTTGGAATTCTATTCAAGAGAAAAATCGGAGCCTCGAAGCGGATACCTACCTTACTTGAATATTCCCAGAAGTGGTCTTCCCTATGTAATTAAAAACTCATAGTCAACACTACAAAATTTTACATCATGCCAAAACCAGCCGAAGGGTACTTGAATTCAATTAAAAAATGTGTCCTCACTATTTTAGTGTATCCAATCACTCTGGTTTTGTTTTTTCAAATACATTTGACATGCTAACTGGATAAGCTCCACGACATACTCATATTAAACCCACTCAACAACATTAATATATGAATCACAAAAGTGTCACCGCAAGGATTCCAAAACACCATCTGCACCCTACCAAAATTTAAAACAATTAAAACCCACAACAGAAGTATAAAATAAACGTGAAATGCATGCAGATCATTTTCTTTATGCTTTAATTTCTGTTTAATTAATTAGATAATTAATTTGGGGGCTTTATTATTTAAGCAACCCATGGTTGTCGCATAAAGTCGGTGATATTATTTTATGCAGAGGCAAGTAGGCCACATGCACTTTATGTGTGCCCGCGTGGTGATGTCAGAGACAAAGAGAAAAGGGAGGGGGGGCGGCTGCAGTTGTCTCTACTGTAAAATTTTAGTGGAGTTTTAGTAGAAGAAGGTGATTGATCCAATTACGATCCTTTTCAGAAAAGAAGAATGAGTAGAGATTCATGTTGCGTAAGCAAATGAGATTTGACGTAAATTGGCATATATGTATGAAATATATGCCGACAGAACCATAATCTTCAACATGACATTTGAGGAAATTTGTTGGCGTGAATCAACTATTTCTATTACGAATAGATTTTGTAATTAATGTATTTTATTGTAATTACTTAATTTGAGTAAAATTAGAAGATTTTGCTTTCCTTTTTTTTCTTTCTTTTTTTTAGAATCAGGTTTCAATTAATAAGGAGAGATACCAGAGGTCGGTTGGGAGATTGATCTATTTGTCACTTACACGCCCTAATATTGCCTATGCGGTAACTGTTGCTAGTCAATTCATGCATTCACGAAATGAGTATCATATGGCTAATGTGATGTGTATTATGAGTTACTTAACATATGCTCGTGGAAGGGGTTTATTATTTAAAAAGCATGGTCACTTGGATCTAGAAGATTACACTGATGCAATTTATATAGGAAACATTACATATAAGCGTTCTACATCAAGTTACTTCACCTTTGTCGGTGGTAACCTAGTTACGTGGCATAGCAAGGAACAAAATGTTGTACTTCAGTTTTTTGCTTAGTGTGAGTACATAGGGATTGCATAAGTTAAATGTTTATCACCATTTCATTAAGGAGAAGATGAAGCATAAGTTAATGTTATACCATTTGTGTCTTGTTCGGAGCAGCTTGCAGATATATGTTGACCCATGTCATGTCAAAGTGACGATTCGAAGACTCACTTGACAAGTTGCACATTACTGATATTGTATATATTTCCTATTTGTATCCTCTCTGTATATAAGTATATATATCCCTCCGTGAGAGAAAAATAAACATATCAATTTATCCATAATTACTTTAGAGTTGGTATCCTATTTCCTATTCCAATACAAGTGATACTATGGAGAGTGAACTTTAAGTGCAGAGTAAATTTTCTTAACCACTTGACTTGAGTCATAACTCCCTTATCTCCTCTTTACACTTCAGTTAAACATAATTACAGATCATATTAGGGTCATGAGACATTATTTAGGGATATATATAATTAATTTTCCATCCAGTTGAGGTATTTTCCACTTGCGTCATTTGAAACAGAAGGATCCAACCTGACCTCCTGTGATGCATGCATTTTCCCTCAACATGTTGCCAGCTGACTCAAAAATCTTATCAACTATTTTACAGTTCATGTTGATTATGTTTTTGTCACTTCTTCTTGCTACACCTACATATAGTCTACACTTTTTTCTACAAAAGGATGGCCGTCTTGACAGTCACTTAAAAACCTGGAATAAAATCGAGTAATTTTGATTTGAAACCATCATGTTCCATTGAAAATTCAACAAAAACAACTATGAATAATGGATGCCTTGTCAACCGAACCTAATTGGGAGTTAGCCTCGTGATCAAGTTTTGTATTATGCGAGAAAATCATGCCAATTGGTAGCAAATTTTTTTTAAATTAAACAAATATACATGAACCATAATATGGTTCTTATACTACTCATAGTAGGTGGAAAGTGATATATAGGTTTGGTTTATACACAAGAAATCGTAATTTTAAGTTTTAGTTTATAAGATAGACCGATAAGTTTTGCTCTTTCTCAAAACAAATGGAATTTTGATACTTGTCAATTTCAGCCAAGCTTTGCTCTTAAAATCCAAGTTCATCTCAAACCTTACTCGAAATAATGTCTATACCAAAAATAGCTCGGTTCTTGCTTAGTTTCTTTTTTAGTTTTAACTTGATTTGATTATACCGATAAAGTTTATCATCAATTAGAAATGCAAGTGTTAATTTTTTATCAATTAATTTTATAAAAGATTTATTATTTATTATGTAATATCCAGTTGTTTCCTACCTCCCTTGTTGTCTACTTTCAATTCTCTTCTAATTTTGGAGCTCTGTGGCCAAGGACACAGAAAAGTGACATGGACCACTCCTAGGAAATTTGAAATAAAAACACCATCAAGTTCCAACTTTTGTGATCAACTTGAAAACCTAGTTGGTGGTCAAAATGTTGACACTTCATATCCACAGTACAAAATGGAAATGTTAACACAACAACGTATGCGAGTTAGAGACTCTGTTCATGCTCAACTTGTGAATCTAAATCGGTGGGTGGAGTTCCAGTCACATCCAAATGAATGTGACATGTTTAAAAGTTAGCAAAGAGAGTTTCGATTGGCCTTCCAATTTTCGTTAATTAATCATCCCATTTTTTTCGAGCCAGAAAAAACTTAATTTGGTTGAATTTATTTATGTCGTCCAATTAATGAGTGAATATCATATTAGATTCCTGTTACGCGGCATATTGCCACCCCTTTTACTTATGCGTTTTTCTGTTTTGACCTAAAATAGATATAAAAAATAAAAGTGTTTAGAATTACTCTTTGTAAATCACACAACCTCTTTTAACGATGTTAAATTAAGAGCATCTTAAACAGTATCTTCAACAGCTTTGAAATGCTAAAATAAGTAAGCCGTATTCTCAAAACCCTCTCCTACAATCTTGTCAAACTCAGTAATCAAAACTATAACCTCTTTATATTATAGGAAATTCAGTTATAACTTGAACATCTACACATTAGTTCATATTATAGGAAGTTTAGTTACTACGAGAGCACAAGATACTGTTAATTGGGCAATTCGTAGTAACAAACTACTCTTTAGTTTAGTGATATTTATTTCAACTTCAATGAAAGATGTGTTAAATTCGCCTACCATATTGAGGAAGAAAGAAAGTTGACTGTTCAATTCACATGTTTTTAATTTAAACAAGAAACCCACTAATTTTATAAATAAAAAAAGATAAACTTGTACTAAAGCCAAATAAATAAATAAAAATTAAATAAAAAAATATAATGTGGCAGACCAACAGAGACCAACATCCCCTAGCAAGATCAATTTTGTCATTTATCAATGAATGATCCGATTCGTTTCAACTTTTTTTCCCACTTTAGAAATTGACACCCAAATGAAGACTCCAGAAAGAAACCCATTTCAATTTTCCACTGAGAAGTGGGACCAGCACGAAAGCTCCTCACCCAATAATATATTTCACCAAGAGCAAGAATAATAATAATAAAATATTGGGCTGCTTACGTGCCTGGGACCCATATATTTGTTGTTTCTATAGTGCTCGTGATCCCAGTCATCAGCAACGTGGAATCTACGTGTTAGAGTCATGGCTATCCGACACGTTGCATGGATGGACACGTGGCAGCCATGAAGCTCCGTCAACTTCCTTATATAAAGAGAGGTCCCCTTTTCTTTCGGTGACAACCTCAACTTCCTCAAAGAATTTCTAGATTTTTCGTCTCTACATTTTCGTTGTCTTTTTGATTCGTTTTCTAATTGTAGTTTGAAGCCATATTTTTTTAATCATCATCATCTTCAACACCATGAAGGAAACCATGGGAAACCCTCTTCATCTGAAATCTTTGAACCACATCTCACTCATCTGCCGATCGGTTGAGCAATCTATTGATTTCTACCAGAATGTTCTTGGGTTTGTCCCAATCAGGAGGCCTGGATCTTTTAATTTTGACGGTGCATGGTAAGTTTCACTAGTAATTAATGAATTCGGGTTGATGGGAATTCTTTTTTATTTTTTTATTTTTAAACCCAATAAATTATTATTTTTGGTTTAAATCTTTATGAGGTTTTGATGATGAATGCAAGTTTATTTTGTGTGTTGTAGGCTATTTGGATATGGGATTGGAATTCATCTTTTGCAATCTGAGGACCCGGAGAGCATGCCCAAGAAAACTGAGATTAATCCCAAGGATAATCATATTTCTTTCCAGGTAATTATGTTTTTTTAATTAAAAAATCCATATAGATAGCTTTGAATTCTTCTGGGATTTAAATTTCCTTGTTTTTGGGTACGACTTGATAATCTTTGTATTTGGAGCTTATCTTAAATTCATATTGTTTGCTTCTAATGTTTTCTAACCTTGGTTTCTTCACTTCTTCGTTTTTCAATGATTTCCTTTTCAATGGCCAAAAATAATATTAATTAAATTAAATATATGTTTTAAAATTCTTTTGGGTCCTAATAAAGAGAAAGTTTTTGATGAAACGGAAATATCATTATTTTGCTATTGCAGATCAATAAAGTTGTCGACACAAGTGACAACATTTCTACGTGGCATAATATTATTGATCGAGAATAACAAAATAGCGCTATCACGTTGCAACTAATGAGGACAAAAATACAAGTAAATAACGTAGACAAAGACAATAAGGCTGGCTCCAGCTGATAATTAACAACTGCAATTTTAACTTATTACCTAATGTGCCACTTTCAATCTGATCAATTATTATTGGGTTCTTATTTGACAACGCATGCCTAACATGCCAAAGAGTCAATATTATACGACTATTACTCAACTCCCTCGTTTGGGAAAGATAAACAAACAAATCAACCTACGATTTGTCTTGGATTTGATAGATACGATGAGAGAAAGAAGATAAGAAAAATGAGATCATTGATTTGCTTTCCTGTGTATTATTGCAACTTATTTTTAATTTGTCATGCCTTAGTGTGAGAGCATGGGGGCTGTGGAGAAGAAACTCAAGGAGATGGAGCTCAAGTACAAGCGAGCCATGGTGGAGGAAGGTGGCATCCACGTTGATCAATTGTTCTTCCACGACCCGGATGGCTTCATGATCGAAATATGCGACTGCGACAACCTCCCAGTGATCCCTATCGCCGGGGAGATAGCCCGGTCATGCTCCCTCCTAAACCGGCCTATGTTGCAGCAGCAGCAGCAGCAGCTAAGATTGTTGCAGCAATAAATGTACGGGCTAATTGTTTGTGTCAATAAGATTCATGAGAGGAAGAGGAAGGAAGAAACTACTACTACTACTACTACTACTACTACTAAGTCGATTTGTGCTCTACGTGTCATTATTATGTGGCTTTTGTAATAACACTTTAATTAATATTGAGAAATGAAAATCTTCATCCAAATTGAAGGTGGTTGTTTTTGGCTCTCAAGTGTGGGAATCTTCTGAGCTGGGCTGCATGCATTTTGTGTTGAGTTGAGTTGGAGATGGAGAGATTTGGGTTGCTTTGAAGAGAATACTTCAATTATATTTTTATGGTGATGGCATCATCAGGTGTTGTCGTGTTCTGAGAGGTAGGACTTGGTTCCTGTCCTTTTTAGCAATATAATATAGTAATATTTGATTGAGCTTTTGTACTTGGTTTGATTATATATATATTTTTCATATTCAGCTTTGCAGTACTCTATTTCTGAATTCGGCCCTACCACAACTCATTTGTTTAGAAGAAGTTCAATCAAGTTGATTCTACAAATCATTTAATTTTTTTAAATAAAGAGTGGTAGTATTTTATTGATAAGATAAACGGAAATAAGTATAAAGTCATCAAATATGGATAAGGTTTTTTCAACGACCAAATGAAACAAGAAGTTGAATTGATCTGAAGAGAATTACGCACAACCCACAAATTGATTAAAATCCTTAATTTAACAACCAAAAACATGCATATTCAAATCTACAATACAAATTCGTCGGTAGAAATGGAAGATTCATATTGTAAGTCAAAAACTAAAAAGAGATAAAACTAACAAATGATAACAAACTCCTAAAGAGTTCCTGAAAATCATTATACAAACAAATTAAGAAGTATGATGTTGATGGCTAAAAAAAGTCATAGCGCCATACAGCTAGACTCATAGTGTCGTATTGGTTAAACTCGAACACAACGCAACCTGATATCTTCCTGTCATTGCAACTCCAAACTCATGTTGATGGCTGACAATTGGATTCAAATCCTTGTGTGCGTGGGTCAAAAGACGACAACTATCACAACTTCTTACAGTTTGTTCCACACCACAAAATAAAATAACAAAGCAAAATAAAGTAAAAAAAGAGGGGATGAAAAGAGGATGAGAGGAGAGGAAGGCCGCCGAGGGGTCAGCTAGAGTTCTCTTTTCTTAGGGTTTTGTGAGGGAGGTTTTTTCTCCTAACTTTGTGATTTTTTATTTATTATTTTCTATAAGAAAATATATAATAAAAAAACAATGATAAAAAGGTACTAAAGGGACACGACCTACTTTACTCACTCACTCCACTCTTTCACATCTTTTCATCTTTCACGAAGATAAAAAGGGAGAATACTTGTTCTTTTCAATCCACCAAACAATCGACGCTCGCAAATTACCTTTCACTTAATTTTATTGTTCTTTCAGATCAAGTTGAAAATGCAATTGCATGATGGATACCGACTGGCCTTTATGAGAGAGCAATGCCTCAAGTGACCACGAAGTATGCCTAATAATTTGCGAGTCTACTTAAATTATAACATTTTAAATTCTAGATGGTGAATTTTAAATTTACTTAATATTTTATAATTTATGTGAAGTTAAAACACACACCAATATTGGTGTGCCACGTGTACTAGCATCATCACACACCATAATTTTTCCTATCCAACAAACCACTCAAAGGATCTACAATGTGTAAATCTAAACTTGTTGTTTTTCATATTTAATATCTGTTTTGTTAATTTTATTATTGGATAAAGTTGTAGTCAAAAAGTTATGGGGGTGGATGTGAGTTGTAATTGAGTGGGGACAACGTCATATGGTTTTTTTTTTGGGGTCAAAACGTCACATGGTTAGTGTTTTAGTTTTAGTTTTAGTTTTTTTAATTTTTATGTTTACTGTTAATTTACTCCGTAAACTTATACGTTACTTTCAATTTACACTCCACTTTTTAGAAAATTAAATACACAAACTAATTTTTATTGTCAATTCCGCATACCGTTGCATGCCATTTCATGAAAAGCTATGAAAGAATGGCAACTCCATTGCTGCTGTGCTGCCATCCACAATCCTTGCAGATCCCATACATCCTGCACAGAAACTGAAGATGCCTTTTGATTGGAGCCCACAGCCTCATGATACCCGTTAATCAGCACTACTTCTCACAAGATAAGACAGTCAAAATTTGCATCTTTACCTTAAATGAGAAGTAAGAAAAGAAAAAAAACAGAGAGATCAGGTGTTTGTTTTTAGGGAACAGGGGCCTAAGAATAGTTAAAATTCAGCTATCATGTTTGGTTTGCAAACTAATTTTGTCGGCCGGACTGACAAAGGTATTGTGGCTATTCGATAGATATGATTGAAGAAACAAAACCATATCTAGGATTAAATTCGAAATGAAAGATATGTGATCCGTATCTTATGCTTTTTGGAATATTACGTATCCGAGCTTCTATATTTAGCATCAATGCATTTATTTAAATCAACACAACTATTTAAAGAAAATCTTTAAAAGATAAGATTGCAAGCCAATTAGCTACCTAGCTAATGATTTCTTACATCATCAAGATGTGTGTGAGATGTAGGAATATGATCATGATGATAAATGACTTCACTATGTGTGTATTTGATGTATGAGGCACCATAACATTGGTGTACTGGTTTGATAAGATGTAGAACATATCATAAGGGTTGTAAACCATCAATAGGAGCTGTTTCTTATCATGAAAGGATAAAGACTAGATAAGTTACAGCTTCCTAGAGAGGATATGATCAATGTTTTCAAAAGAGGATACGTTGTGGTGACAACACATGTATAAATTTCTCATATTTACTTGTAAGGAATGAGAAAACACAAGAACTCATGAATTGGGGAACTTAAGAATAAGTGAATAAGAAATTGGAATCAGATCAACTACTCTCCCTAGTTGATTTGGTTTTCTTGGGTGTAAGTAAATGCAGGAAAAGTAAGGAATTGGAATCATGCCAATACCCATGTGTTAGTAAACACAGAAAAAAAAGGAATTTGAATGATTCTGATATCCATTACTCAAACATGCCAATAGTATGCCTTCTTTCCCTTGACACTATCACGTATATGGAGATAAACAATCTAACCACATTAAGAAATTGATCTGATATATGTGTCCCTATGCAAAGTTACAAAAGCCAATACATTGTGAGAAACTAGTTTTCATTTCAAGGTCTAAATTTCTATTCCTCTGAATTAGGATAATACTATCCATATATCCAGCGCAGAGTGCCATAAGTCAACATGCATGTGCCGTTTTGTCTTTTTTGGTTAGTCCCAAAAAATTTGGGATCTCATTTGGCCTAGGACATAAGACATGAAATGAAATTTCTGACCATGAGAAAGATTAGCCTTGCTCAGTTGGTTTTGCCTTTAATTAGAGGTTTGCTTAGGATAATTAATCTGACAAACACTCTCCATAACCATGCCCAACACCTGCCAGAAGAGCGATTTTAATTTTTCTAAAAGCAATCCCAAACATTGTTTCATATGCTTATCCTCTAAACCTTCATATCCAGTGGGAACAAGCACGTGATCAAGCAACAAGAACAAATAAATAAACAATCTCATATATAATTTAATACGTTACATAACATTATGACAATATAGTGCAAGTAAATAATGGAGGAAGAGTACATCATTTAGAGGCCCCTCGCAAGCATTTGCTCATAATTCTCAATCGACTCAAGCCTTTGGATCAAAAGCTGCTTCCTGAACTTCTTGATGAACGCCTCTGCGCTTTCGTTGATGTCTTCAGTTGACTTCCTCTCTAGCTTATTCTTCGGTGCTTCCTCTTTGCCATTTTCCATAGCATGAGACCTGGAAGCTCCAACTTTCTCCACTCTAAAGCTTTTGGCTTCGTCTTTCTCGTCGACAATTACCGGAGACTGGTATGGATGAGGAGAAGACATGGTGCTCTTCTTCATGGTTGTTGCTTCTCTTCAGTTTTCTCCAATCCAAGAACAATTCACAAAAGATGAGCTTTCTGAGCTCCTTTGCTTCCATATTTATATGGGGAAAAAAGTGCTATAGTTTATTATATTCTTTTTTTCTTCTATTTTTTTAGCAAGATGCTAATTAATAAAAGATCCTCTTCTAAGTTAAAGTTACCCAAAAAAATACAAAAAGGATAATGTCAATTATTTCTCCATGATCAGTTTAGGATTTCAAGCTTCTGACTTTCTAGTTTGGTCAAGGAAATACAACTAAGAAGTTTATACTGATATTGAAAGCGGTAGTTGGTTTGCTTTCAATAAAATTTGGCAGCTATTCTCTTGTGTCATTGAATTTTTAAAAGGGGTTTGGCTTAATCATATAGATGCGAAAATTGACCATCTTCCCTGTAAAGATTTGATGTATATATTTATTTTGTAGTTATTAAGCTACACGCATGTGAGTGGACCTTTGAAATAATTTGCGGCTTAAGACAAGGGTTGTTAAGGCCGAAAGATGCCTTATTATTAGGCGCTAGAATTGTTGAATCAAGAAATTATGTAATACCTTGGGATGCAATTATGTGTTTGTTTCTCCTCTCCTTTCTTTCTGTATTATTGGATCAAGTAGAAAGAAGAGGAAGAAGCTTCGTGACTCATGACTTGTTGTATTAAAGAATAGTATGGCATCTGTACCTAACTCTGCCCATCTATGGAGGTACGCAGGATGCACACGTTGTATGTAATAATAATAATAAAATTGCCAACGGATCTAGCTAAGTGAAAAAAGACCTTGACTTGCAAGCTAGCGATTTCAAGTTCGAACTCCCATGATACTTTGATAGTGTGTACGTGAGAAAACCCCAACCGTCTTCCATCAAAATAAAAAAATGAAATTTAAGAAGTACATTGCACATGCCTGCGATTAATTGAGAAGGTAGGTATGGCAGGTTGGCATCCATATGATATGGGTGACCTAAATAAACCCTAGGGATGGCAAAGGAGTGGGTTTGGATCAGAGGGAAGTGACAAGAGAATACATTTTTGCTTTGGGAAGGCCAAGGGGGAACAAATAAGAACAAAGCCAAAGGAAGAAGAAACAAAAGCATTATTACGCTGGTGGACCAAACGAACACAGAGAAAAAGATAGGATATGAGGATTTAGTCGATTTGGTTTGGATAAAGGCATTTGACCAATTCTTTTTTCAGGAAGATAAGATAGAAAAATTCTTAACCGGAGCATCTTATCTAACAAATACTTTGAGGTGAATTTCAAAACTTGGGTTTGATTTAGGAGAATAAGCACATTTCAATGACTTCATTCAAAACAAAATGCATGAAGAGATACTAACACAAGACCTTATCAAGCACGTTACATATGTACGACCATCAAATGTCGGAATTGATCACTGTTATGTTAATGGTGTCTCACAGTGCTATGTCAAAACAAATTATGCAATTTTTGAGCTCATCACCATATATTTTTGTTCTCTAATCACCCTCATGCACATGTACACAATTTCTTTTTCCAAACATGTATGCATTATTCCAAGTCCATTTGGTGATCAGTTTGGTTCTATCATTTTCCTTTGTAAGTTACTAAGAAAATCTTATGTATTTTCTTACATATATAAAAGGGAAGTTCATATCCCTTTTTTTTTTTTTTTTGGTCAGAAAGATAATTCCATTAAAAGAGGAAAAGAACACAATGGCAGTTACACAAAGGTAGGCTCAAAACAATAAGCCCAGCAAAGCAATACACATAGCCCATGGGCACACCCCAAAACCAGGCATAAACGCCAACAAGAATTCTATAGTGAGGGCCTTAGATATGATCCTTATGTGAGACTTTATCTCTTAACCGTTAGAACAAATTAGTTAGCCGTTAGATCAAATTAGTTAACTTGATCTAATAATTAAGAGATAGAATCTCACCTAAATGCCATATATAAGGCTCTCACTAGAGAATGACTCGCCAACAAGAATTCTATAATGAGAGCCTTATATATGGCCACCTAAAGTGTAGGTTTTGTCAAACCCTAGCCTAAGCACACCAGATGTAAGGATAGGGCCAACGACACTATGGCCAATATTGAGGGTGGGACACTGCCACCACACAAAAAGCACAACGTTACACATAAGACCCACAAATTTGCCACCATGACCCAAACTCTCCCCAAAACACAGATACACAAACATCACAAGGACAACCACACGAGATTCACTAGCTCTATCGAATCCGAACCCGCCAATGCATCATAGAGTACATAGTAATCCGAATTCGTATATATTTAAAAAGTATAGCCGCGCAAATAGGCAAGACAAGTACAAGTTATCTTTGTTTTTTTGTTTTTTTGTTTTTTTTGTTGCCAAATATAAATTATCTTTATTTACAAGGTTTAAAATAACGTTTACTTTAATAAATTTTTAGTAACAACCTAAAGCCCAAAGAACCAAACACCAAGAAACCAAAAGGTAGGTGGTGCAAGCATCACAAACACTATGAGGATGGAGGATGATATTTCAATTTTTACATTTACAATAGTCATAGCTTAACTGTGCTCCATCCATCTACAATTAATTTATTTAAATATATATGATTAACTCCCTAATTTCGCGAACGTGAGTAACTATTTGTGATAAAGAGCCTTGAAAAACAGAAGAAGAAAAGAATATGCTTGGTGTGAACACCACTTTCATTGTCGTTAAGTGCCAGAACGACGACGACATGCATTCTGTCGTTTGATTTAAGCAGTGGACGACACCATCTCCTTCACAACATCCTTAAACCCTGTCCTGCAAATCCAGACTACGGATATGGAAACCATATGCCGATTCTCACTTCGTCTCGACCCGATATCTCTCGCCGAAAAATGCCTCCAACCCAGAACAATCATCCCGATATTTCGGAAAACCCGAATACACTTTTCGAACCCCGGACCTCTAAACCCGGAACCGGCCTTTAACACACATTTCCCGACCCGGAAAAGCTACAGCTCAGGCTCTTCTCCAGTTGTCAAAGCGGGTTGGCTTCTGGGTCTGGGAGAGAAGAAGAAAAGCACGAGCTTGCCCGATATAGTGAAAGCGGGTGACCCGGTTTTGCACGAACCGGCCCGAGATGTTGAGCCAGGGGATATTGGGTCGGAGAGGATCCAGAAGATAATTGATGATATGGTGAAGGTGATGAGGAAGGCTCCTGGGGTCGGTCTTGCTGCTCCGCAAATTGGAATTCCCTTGAGGGTCAGTTTTGGGGTTTTCAGTTTAGTTTTTTTCACCTTAATGGCTCAATTTTTGATAGTTCTTTCTCTGTTTTATCATTCGTTTTTGTTTGGCTGCTGAGAAAATACGGTGAAGGAGCAAAATTGTAGCTTTCTTTTTTCCCCTTGTGTTGGTTTCTGGGAAGGGTTAACTTTAAACAGTAGATATACCTTTTAAATAGTCAAAACTTAGTTCAATTTAAGCTACATTGTTGAATTTACTGATGTCAATATTATGTTTTTTACAAGTAACTATTTTTATTTTAGTGCAACTTATTGCTTAGCTTAATGGGCGGTTGTGACTTGTATATGGGTAATGGGTGTTGTGGATATCATGTTACAATAACATGTCTTAAATTCTTGTTGAAGATTAAAATTTGATCAGTCCCTTTAATGAAATCCTTGCATACAAAACAACTTCTTAATTCAGGTAACAAAAATTTCTTTCTCATCTCTGCAGATAATAGTTTTGGAAGATACAAAGGAATATATTAGTTATGCATCCAAGGAAGAGACGGCCGCTCAAGACAGACGGCCTTTTGATCTTTTGGTATGTTAATGTGTGTGAGAGGTGAACATCCTCATAACATTTTAATTCTTAGCATTGAAAAGGTTTCACTTGACCAGTACAACTTATTTTTGTTGTTTTTGAGGCAGGTGATTCTTAACCCAAAGCTTCAAAAGAAGAGCAACAGGACTGCAGTATTCTTTGAAGGGTGCTTAAGGTAAGGGAAAGGGACACAACTGGTTTTTGTTTTTTATGGCCAGAAACGTGCTAAATCTATAATTAAGTTTGGAACATAAGTTCAATGAATCATCCCCATTGAGGATAACAGAGTCTTCCTTGATGTCCTATTCTTCCTTGAGTCCCTGGATTACAGAATTATATCTAGTTCACAAACTGATAGGAAACATGATGCTACTGCATTATCAACATTCCTCATTTTGTAAATAGTTTTCATCTCAATGGTTGAAATTTTAAAACTATGAATTGCAAGAGACTACAAAAGACCACATCAAACGATGGGCAATATATGCGTTGTGTTATTAAGTTATTCAGTGGTTTCTTTTGGCAATCACCGTTTTCTTACCAGATCTCCACCATTGGGACATAGCAAAATGAACATAGGATCATCATTTGGTATCCTTGTTTCTTTTGTTTGTGTAGGGTGCTCAACTTACTTAAGAAATATTTGCATGTGAGTTAGACCTTGATGATGATGTCCATGAAAATTCAAATTATCTAAGGTTGGTAATTTCTTCTTTCACCGTGATGTTTTGCAGTGTTGATGGATTCAGAGCAGTGGTGGAGCGAAACCTTGATGTTGAGGTTTCAGGTTTTGATCGAAATGGCCAGCCCATCAAAATAAGTGCTTCAGGTTGGCAGGCTCGGATTTTGCAGCATGAGTGTGATCATTTGGAGGGAACTCTTTATGTGGATAAGATGGTCCCTAGAACGTTTAGAACTGTTGAAAACTTGGATTTACCTCTTGCAGAGGGGTGCCCCAAGCTTGGAGGTCGCTAGCTTATAGCTATGGCTATGGAAAGGCACTCCAGTTTACAAAATGCAAAGGTAAAGCTGTCATATGCGATACTGAGAATTTGTATGCAATTGATTCTGGTCTCTTTTGGCGCAAATGACTGTTGGAGATCAATTTATGATTTCAAAATAGATGTGAAATTTTTTGCAATCTTGTAATATATTGGAAATGGCTTACTGTTGGACATCAATTTATATATACTAGCCGTTTTGCACGCACTTCCATGCATGCGAAAGGCCTTTCTTCAATCACGCAATGCTACCAGCCATGTTCCGAAGGCCATTCATTGGTCCTTGCTTGTGAATCATCGTTTCTGTGCCATGCAGAATTGGCTCTGTTGGAAAAGAAATAAAAGAAATCAGTGTAATTATCTGAAAGTGCTTCCTGCTGTTATCTGATCCTAATGTTAAATTGGATTACGCATACATGTTATCTGTGTGTGTCATATGTTAATGTTAATCATGTTACCATTCTCAGTCCAAATCGAAATTTCATTCTAGTTGTACTTGGTACTCATATGTGCATAGTGTTGTAATGCTTGATGTATAAGTCAAATGAGAGTTTATTGCTTGAAATGACAATTTTATCTGTGTACGTGATGAGCACATGAATAATATTAGATGAAAATTTCAATTGAGATTGAGATTGATAATGGTAAAATTTTGTCACCTCATTTAACATATGACCCACACCGCAAGAATGAGTTGTGGAACTTGGATTATGTGCATAAATCTATATTCTAAAAAGTTTTAGAACACTTAATCGAGATAAGGGGACTTGGTACTGATTTCTTAGAGAAATAATTTTGCATATTCTAGTCAAAATCTATGCCATTAATAAATAAATATCGGTCGCCATATAATGTGCACTAGTAAGGAGACTAGTGGTCTCAAAATTCCCATAGCACCTTGATAGTGTGCAAGTGTGAGAAATATCCTCTCTCTTATAGTTTAGATTATCTCTTGTATTATAAACAAAAAATAAACAAAGCAAGAATCTCACTAACTAGGGCAACCCCTCGTACAGCAGAGGCCTCAGGGGAATTGAGAAATGCAACACCAACGATGAGGCCCATGAAAAGAGCAATCTTTGCAAAGTTCATCTTCTATGATGGCAAAACAAACTAATTAGCTAAGAAGCACTATTTTGAAAAGCTCCTACTACAAGTGCAATGGGATGAAATAAACCATTGCAACTCTTGTTATATATAGAATTTTTCTGAGACAGGGAGATTTGAGTAAATTACAGTGCCAAACAAAATAGTCTAATATTAAATACTGCATGAGCAGTGTTAAAAATCACATTTCACTCAGTTTTTATTGATAATTTTCAGAAGATTTAAGCCCACAAAATCCCTTGTAATAATGTTATATAATATGACGCATTGCGGTGACTCTTCAATATTACTTGAGTTTTCTAATAAAAAAGCAAAACTAACCTATTGCCCCATTCTCTTGGACCACAGGGTCCAAGAGACTGTGGTCACCTATCGTTGGATGTAACATCCAACAGTTCAAAAAAGTTTCTTAAAAGGAGTGCAAGAGTGAGTGAACCATTGAATTTACATCCAACGGTGAGTGGCCACAAATCTCTTGGACCCCTGTAATCCAAGAGATCGGGACTGTTGCTAAGCAAATATAAAGGCTTTGACCAAAAAAAGATAAAAGAAAAAAAATTAACGGCAAAGAAGGAATCTCAAGTGGAGGAGAGCATGGGAAGTTTATAAGTTTCTTAAATTAATAAGAGTTATTTATACTAACACTCTCGGAGGTTTTCAGTATTTTCACAAAATTTCCTAATGTTTTAAAAATTACACGAATACCTTCTTAGGTCTTAAATTGTTTTCACAAAACCCATTTCCATTGATTTTTAGTCCAAAACTTAATAATTTTATATACAAAATTTCTTCAAATGACATAGTTAGCCTTTAAGATTAGATTACACATACATTTGTTGAGGTTAATTTTGTTATTTGCAAAAGTTTTTATGTATCAAATTATCAAATTTTTGGATGTAGAATCAATGAAAAGGGGTTTTGTGAAAACACTGAAAACCTTAGGCGGTGTTTGTGTAAACAAGTCAATTAAGAATCTACAGGGAATGAACTCGAACTTGAGTTGCACTCGGAGACCTGACAAATTGGCCTAACTTACATACTGCATTAATTTGATTATTATGTTTTACTATTCAATGTTTACCCAACTTCCTTGGCCTTTTATTTTACAAAATTAAACTCTTCTTTCTCAGTTGTCTCCATCGGTTCGGTGCTTTGTTAGGTATTCTTTTGTTTCTTTAAATTGTGAATATCATCAGTAAGTTCAGTTGGCCATTCCCAAACTATTCCCTTCTTAAAATTTGTAAACATTTTTTCTCTCTTTTCGTGCGAATAAAGAAACCAGTTGCACATTTCATCATAAGCTTCTAAGAGCATCTCCACCTACAAGGGCTAAGTTTAAGGCAAGGGCAAGCAAGGGCTGCCACTATTCATGTGAATAGTGTCAGCCTTTGCATTTGTGGTTCCACCCATGAGGGCAAAGTCTAGGGCAAGTCTAAGGCAATTACTATTCATTGTACTTTATTTCCTATTTTTTTTATACTTTAAACCATTAATTTTGATAAGCTTTTTAGATTATATTTTCGGTTGTCATGTGTCACTATTTATTATAAAATTTTCACTTAAAATTTAAGATAACATTTTTCGGATAAAATTTTCAAATAAAATTTTCGGATAAAATTTTCGGTTGCCACGTGTCCATATTTGTTATAAAATTCACATCCCACTCATCATACAATTGAAATACCTACTCACTCATCATACAATTGAAATTTGGTGTGGAAAGTGAAAAATATTGGAAGAAGATGAGTTTGTATGAAGATTTGGTGTGGAAAGTGAATAAAATTGTTAGGTATTTATAGGGAAAATATCCAGAATTTTTTGGTATTTTTTAAAAAAAAATTTGAATTTTTTTCAATTTTTTTTGCAATTTTTTAAGCCAAAAAAAGCAAGGCCGTCAGATTTCTGGAAAAAATTGCATTGGAGGGTCCGGGACGCGCCATGTGGCATATTCCAGTTGGAGCCTTCGGAAGTGACGTCACCAAACTCGGGCTTCAGCCCGGGCAAGACTTGCCCTTGGGCTTGATCGGGCTTGTGGGACCCACCACGAAACCGAGCTGTGGGCCTTGCGCTGGAGCCATCTCGGGCTCGCCCAGGGGGCCTTTCACCTGGTTTCCTATGCGCGCTGGACGTGCTCTAAACCATGAACATTACAGAACATACCACAGAACCAAAACAGGCAACACACAAACGAATAATATAGAAAAATATCCCTCCGAAAGTTTTATTTTATTTTATAATATACATAAATATGTAGAAACAAAGTTTATTAGAGTCATAAGATAAGAGGAATATATATATATATACAAAATTTGTATAATTTATTCAACGCATGGATATCATCAAGGTCTCTTTTCTTCAAACACAATTGTTATAGTGGGATGTACAAGGAAAAAATGATTCAAGGATCCCATATGCCTTCAAGAACAAGAAGGATTCCAAAAAATAAAAATAGAATTCAATTTATAAGCTACATAGGTATATATTTGCCACAAATTTTATTGGGTTGCCCTTCCTCCATAGTCCAGATTGGCTAATATCTGTGAATGAATGGTCTGTGGATTGACTTTCTGCTTCATGAAGTTTTCACTACTCAAAAAACTCGAAAAGCAAGCGGGTGGGTCGACTGAACCTGAACTTGAGCCCTGAGCTGCCCAGCAAAGAGATCTTGTAATTCCCCCAATGGATGATTGAAGTTGAATATCTTCTAAATATAATCCTTCACATGGAGAGTCATCACTGCAAGCAAAACTTATTGCTTCTTCTGTAGCAGAAGTCCCTTTAACGTGCACGAAGGATATATTCTCCACCTTTACTGCTGAACTCTGCATTTTCTCAGGATTTGGATGTTAGTATGTTTTAGATTGGATAGCTCAAAAAAAATATTATGAGGGAGTAGTGTCTAACGCTCTTTGTTTTGCCTGGAGAATTAAGAACCCTCTCCATGCTAAGTATGATAAGAATTCCATACCTGATTTAGACATGGCAGCCAAGAGTCGCAATAATATTGATCTATTATTATCGGATTTGATACATTGTCCATCAACACATTCCGGAATGCAATGTTAGAGGCAAAACCACTACCTCCCTGATGAAGGTGTCAGAAAAACCAATTTCAATCAACTACATATTAGTTCAGATCAAGAGAAAAGAAAAGGAGAAAAAAGAAAAAAGGTACATATGCCTCGTGTGTGCATGTGAACAGAGAGCTTAGAGAAGAAAATTACCTGCCATGTTTTGATCCTCACTCCATTGTCCGTGTTAGACAATAATGCTACATCAACCAATACATCATGCACGTGTGACCAAGAGTTTGACTTTCCCAAGCTTCCAATGCTTAAGAAGGCATTTGAAAATTAGTAAGGTGTACGTATGATTCCCAGAGTGAAGCCTAAGTGAAAGTAAAGATTTACCTTATGCCATGACCAGGGCCACAAGCAATATTTATAATCCGGATTCGTGAAGAGTTGCTGACTATTGAAATGCAGTCATCTCCTGGATTGAGTATAAGAACTTGATGTAAGATAATGAATGAGTTACAACTTACAATGCATATAGATATGCAAACTGGCACAAAAATCAACATCTGATTGCTAAAGGAACCTTCTCTGCAACAACTCGAAAAAAAAGATATAGTTCTAGGATCAAGAACACTGAATAGATTTAAATTTAGCAACAGTTTCCTTGGATAACTGACCTGTTCTTATTATGCTGTTCTTGACTTCAACGCCCCTTGATGCACTAATGTGGATTCCATCAGTATTGGGACTAACAGCAGGGGCCATCACCCTGAGATTGGATGCCACTACCCGCATACAGTTAGTGAATGCCATGTGCATTTGTTGACTATTGACAATCATAAGATCCTTGACCTTCAAATTCTTACACCTATGGAATGTAACTGCCTGGAATGTATTTGATATCCCAAATTAAGGCTATGAAACCATCAGAGACAAGAAACTTTCTCAAGTGAAATAACGGAAGTAAAATGAAAACAATATGCAAAGAAACGAAACTGCTTGCTCATAAAATAAGAAAGCACTAACCGTTGGAGCATGTCGACATGGCTGCCACAAACAAGTTCAAGCTAGTTTTAGAAAGATGCAGGTAGAATCGTCTTTAAATGAAACATAAGTTTACAGGTTCAAGAGAGCAATACATTTGTTGAGTTGGTCTTGCAAGACCGAGCCCACCACTCCTGTCCCATCCCATTGATTCTCCCTCCCCCTTCTAGGGTAAGGTGGTTCACTCCATGGAAATAAAGCCACTTACGTGGATTCAAACCAATCCAAGCATCCGGATCTTTGGGAGCAACAATGGTACCAGAGATCTATTAAGACATGCAGTCTATTAAAGTGAATGCAGATAATTTTGAATGACAAATATCAACTGAACAATAGATACATTATCATCTAAATACTGCTAATTAGAAGGGATGTAAGATAATTGAATCATACCATTAAAGTAACCTTTGATCTACACGGTCCAGCAATATCGAGAGGGTGGACAAGGTAAGTGCTTCCAACAGGAATTACAATTCTCATACGCATGGGCAATGAACAAGCTATCTCCCAAGCATTTTTGAAAGCCTGAAGGGAATGGGAAAAAATATCATTCCTGGACACGGGACTTCACTAATAGGTTTGTGCAAAATAATGCACAAGAATGGTGCCTGCTAAATTCTCACAAAATGAGGCTCCATATCTATCTCATCAAGCATAAACACCTGTCGATGTCCTACTACATAAGTTATATATTAAGTGATTTAATTCTGCAGCAAACTTTGAATATCTGGGGATTTAATACCAAATTTTTAAGTCAATCATGGTTCTGCAAAATGGGCACAATTCAATTTCAGTTCAATTCACAACTCTACCTACCCACATAAACAATGAATTGTAATCACTCAGTTCATAAATTGAGCCATTGAAACAACACTAAAGTAACAATGTCATCATTCTCATACCCAAAATTAGAATTTCCAAAACCCAGAAAAGGAAAGAAAATGGAGACATAATTAGTAGATGATCACTATATACACATTAAAAGCTCAGCACAGAAAGAACTGAAATTTGTTACCTTAGAGTCATCAGTGATGCCATCTCCTTTTGCACCAAAATCACCAACAAAAAGAACCCTCTTGGATTTGGGTCGGGTTCTGGTCGACCCGGATTGTGGGAGCTGTAAGAAAGAGTCAAAATTTTCTCCATTTGCAGTATTTGAGCTAACCAGCAGAAAGAGCATGTGAATAAGAACAATTAAACATTTTGAAGCAGTTGGGCAAGATCTAATGCTTCTCATTGTGTCAGAACATGACAGAAAGATCTGAAGATTTCCATCAACACATTGGAGAATCTTAATAGCCCAGAAAGACACAAATGTAAGTTTTAATTTAATTACTCAAAAATGAAAGTGTCGGTCTTTGTTTATCGGATTATAAAAAATACCAAAAAATAAAAAGTCGCAGGTGTCATAGAATATGAACAGTGTTGACTCTGTTTCTTTTTTTATAATTATGTTTTTTGGATTCAAAACAGTTGCAGGTTAAATTTTTTTTTTATTTTTAAATGATGCTACTTTTTGTTAGTATCTTTTTTTTCTCTTTCGTTTTTTAAATTATGTCGGCTTTGAATTTCTCCTTGATGAAATGTCAATCAACATGAACATCTTAGGTCATGTTGTGCTAAGACATGAGAGATCATGAGAGAGTTTGGGGTAACCATAATTTCTCCTTCATACGGGAACCATAATTTGGTAATCAGATATTCTCATTTTGCTTGGGCTCAAATAACGGGCTTAACCCACGGGTTGGCCCAAATTGATATAAGATTCTTCTTCAACTGAACATTAATTCATCGTCGACTATCTCGTCTGCAGCTCCCATGGCTTCCACTTCCCGCAACACTAGCCTACTATAGAAAGTGCTGCAACTCTCTCTCTCTCTCTCTCTCTCTGAGATTTCCACTCTGTCTTTACTGTCTTTCCTGGAGAATCCATTGAAGAGTTCCGATAACACTAAGCTAGCGCTCACACCAAATAAGCCACTGAGCAAGAGATTAGAATCTAGGAAGTTGAATTGGACGCTTCCATTCAGGCCCTGGAGGTTTGTTATTTTTGCTTTGATTTCATTTGTTACTTTTGTGCATTCTAGGTTGATTTATTGTAGTTTTTTTTTCTCCCTCTGAATTGATTGTATTTGCCTGTTGTTTTTATGTTGTGAAATAGTGTAATTACTGATAATGTGGATGCAATTACTTAATTTTTTAAAAAATCTAATTCACATTTAAGCATGATATTCCATAAGAATGTGGATGATTTGCGTAGTGCTTACTTTTATTGGTAATTTTAGAGATGGGTAAAAATCAATCAAGGAATCATGTGCTTTGCCTATCAATTCACACAAGGCAGGAAAAATGAAATTATAAAGCAAGCTGATCAAATCATCTTTAATAGGCTTTCATATGGTCAATGAATTTACTTCAAGGAATGTTCTTCACATTGCTCTTCAGGAAAGCAAGGGTCAAAAATACTCAATACAAAAGCTCAATAGTTATATTTGGAGATGATAATTGGTACCGTGAAATACGCACCGGCTGCACCACTATATAAACAGTTTTAGGCTCCATACCTGTTTTGTTTGAGTTCAAGTGACACAGGAAACAATCTTGATTTCTGTAGGTTAGCATTATGTCCCCACAATGCGCATTCATCGTTGATTTAATTCTGTTGATACCATACTATCCTTTACCACCTGTTAATATGTATATGTCCTGTTCATTAACAAACATGAAACATTTGCCTCACTCTATAATTTTAGTTTGAGATTGGAAGTCCCTTCGGCATGGAGGACGTGTTTGCTGAAGGGGTGGAGAAGGTGAACTTCGGCAGGCTACGCCAGCAGAAGAAGGAGGTGAACCTGACTATGCACCGACAGGAGGTGCCTTTGGTGAACGTCTTCCTGGAAGGCGTGAAGAGTGATCCTGAGGCTCTGGCAAGGACCCCAGCCTCTTCCTTCATAGACCGGGCCCAAAAGACGATCCTCACCTCTGCCTATGTAAGTGTTAGGCCTTCTTGTGTGCATTTTTTTTTTGGATTATTCTTGTTTGGGTTGACTGACGTTGTTTTGTTTTGCAGGCCTTTGGCGAGATGTATGTCAGCATGGCCAAGGCGGACAAAGAGATCCAGAGGCTGAAGAGGCGTGATGAGCTGGCCAAGAGCAAGATGGCGGAGGCGCAGGAGGCCATCCGAGAGAAGAACTCCCTGCTGGTGCAAAAGGCGGCCCTGGCCAAGGAGGTGGAGGAGTTGAAGAGGTCGAAGGCCGAGGAGGTGGCTGCTGCCCGAGTCGAGGCGATCGAGTCCTTCCGAACCTCAGAGGAGCTGAAGAGCTACATCATGGACCGACTAGTGGATGAGCAGCTTCGCTGGGAAGATAGGTTGGTTAGGTTCAACCCCTCGGTTGAGATTAACTTTGACATGAGTGGCGAGCCTCCTGCTGATGCTAGCGTCTCGACACTAGAGGCGGAGCACGCCACTGAGGATGCCCCTTCGACCGAGTCTTGAAGGCGTTGCCTTCGTTATGTATTCTAACTGATGTACTATAGTTATTTTGTTGGAACACTTTGCCTTGCGCGGAGCAAGGTTATTTATTTTTGTTGTGTATGAACACTTTTCCTTGCGTGGAGTAAGGTTGTTTTGATTTATGATATGAGACTTGGTATGATATCAATTATGCTAGTAAAAATAATAACCATGTGAGTGCATGAGAATGAGCCGGAGTCAGGCATTTCATTGAAATAGGTGCCGAAAGGCAGAAGGTACAAGAGTTCTAGGGTCTAGATACGTTTACTCCTACCTTATAGTAAATGCTCAAGACCAAAGTATTGTTCTAGGGTCTAGATATGTTTACTTGTGGTAGTACTTGAGGTGGTTAGCGTTCCAGGGATGAGGCAGCGTCTTGCCTGTGGGATCGCGAATCTGATAAGTGCCGGGGCGGCAGATTTTGATAATCTCATAAGGACCCTCCCATGCAGGGCCGAGGGTACCTTCGGTAGGATTTTTGGTAGCCAAGGAAACCTTGCGCATGACCCAGTCCCCCATTTTGAAAGCGTGGGGCTTGACCCGGGAGTCGTAATATTTGGCGATGCGTTGTTTGTACGCGACATTGCGCATGCTTGATTGGTCACGGAGCTCGTCGATGAAGTCGAGGTTGAAGGCTAACTGCTCGTCATTGGTCTCGGCATCGTAAGTGGAGGTTCAGTATATGGGCTGGCCAATCTCTACCGGTGCCACGGCCTCGGTTCCAAATGAGAGGGAGAACGGCGTTTCACCGATGGATGTGCGGAAGGTGGTGCGGTAGGACCAGAGTACTTCCGGGAGTAGTTCTGGCCAGCAGCCCTTGGCTTTGTCAAGTTTTGTCTTGAGGGTCTTCTTGATAATTTTGTTCACGGCTTCGACCTAGCCATTGGACTGAGGATGGGCTGGGGAGGCGAAACACAGACGAATCTTGAGGTCAGAATAAAATTGTTTGAATTTGGCATTGTCAAATTGCCGGCCATTGTCTGTGACGATGGAGTTGGGGATGCCGAAGCGACATACAATACTTTGCCACACAAAGGTTTCGATGCGTGCTGCAGTGATGGTGGCCAAGGCCTCGGCCTCAGCCCACTTGGTGAAGTAGTCTACGGCCACAACTGCATATTTGACTTGGCCCTTGCCCTCTGGCATCGGTCCAATGAGATCCAGTCCCCATTGGGCAAATGGCCAAGGACTGACCATGGCTGTCAATGGTTCGGCCGGGAGTTGTGGAATGTTGGCAAATCTCTGACACTTGTCGCATTTCTGGGTGAAGGCCTGGGCGTCAGTGTGGAGTGAAGGCCAGAAGTATCCTTGGCGGATTGCCTTATGGGCCAGCGAGCGTGCGCCCGAGTGGTTACCGCAGATGCCTTCATGGATTTCTCGGAGGACATAGTGACCCTCTCTGGAGTCAGGCATCGGAGGTAAGGAAGGCTGAAACCCCGCTTGTATAAGGAGCCGTTAATGATTAGGTATCGGGCAGAGCGATGGCGAACGCGTCGTGCCTCGGCCGAATTAGCCGGTAGTGTTTGGTTCTGCAAAAACTGGAGGATGGGGTCCATCCATGTAGGGCTGTGATCAATGGTGCAGATGAGTGGGGCTTGTGTGCTGGGCTGGTCCAAAAACTCGATGTAGATGTGGCAACCTTTTCCCTGCTCCAAGGCTGATGCTAACCTGGCTAATGCATCGGCGTGGCTATTCTCAGAGCGTGGCACTTGTTTGATAGAGTGGGCATGGAAGGCTGCCAGCAAGTGCCTAGCGTGCTGGAGGTAAGCCGTCATAGAGGCATCCTTGGCCGTGAAGTCCTGGTTGACCTGGTGGACAACGAGCTGTGAGTCGCTAAATATCTGAATTTGTTTGGCGTCCATATCTTTGGCTAGTCGAAGTGCAGCTAAGAGTGCTTCATATTCAGCCTGATTGTTGGAGGCTTGGAATTTGAAGCGGAGGACGTATTCGAGGGCAACCTTGTCTAGGGAGACGAGAACGAGGCCGGCCCCACACCCCTTGGCATTAGAAGAGCCATCTACAAATAAGGTCCATAGGGGCTGGGTGAGGTCGAGAGTGCTTTTGCTGGGGGTTTGGTCCTGGCTCGGAGAGAGATTGGGTTCGGTTATGAGCTAGGTAGCTACTGGAGCTTGGGGCTCCGTGAATTCGGATAAGAAGTCAGCAACGGCCTGCCCCCTTATAGCCGGGCGGGGTTTGTAATGAATATCAAACTCGCCAAGTTCGATGGCCCACTTAACCAGCCTCCCAGAAGTTTCTGGTTTCTGCAACACCTGTCGGAGCGGTTGGTTGGTTAAGACATGGATGGTGTGAGCTTGGAAATATGGTCGGAGGCGTCTAGCCGAGACGACCAGGGCGAACGCCAATTTTTCGATGTCTGGGTACCGAACTTCGGCATCTTGCAATGCCTTACTGACATAATGCACTGGGTGTTCCGCGTTATCCTTTGATCGAATGAGCACAGAGCTAACAGCCGAAGCTGAGATGGAGAGATAAATCAAGAGGATGTCTCCGTGCTCAGAGGTTGACAATAAAGAGGCCCGGCCCATATACTCCTTGAGCTCGGTGAAAGCCATGTCACACTCGGCAGTCCAGGTGATGTTTTGCTTGGTGCCTTTAAGGGCCTTGAAGAATGGGGCACAGCGGTCAGTGGCTTTGGAGATAAATCTGGTCAGGGCTGCGACACGCCCTGTAAGGCTTTGGATATCCTTGACCGTCTTAGGTATTGTCATGTCTAAGATGGCCTGGATCTTTTCTGGATTGGCCTCAATACCCCTCTGGCTAATCATGAAGCCAAGGAATTTGCCGAAAGCCACCCCGAATGCACATTTGGTAGGGTTAAGCCTCATTTTGTACTGCTTCAGGATGGCGAACATGGCAAAGAGGTTGGGGATGTATTTGTCAGCTATGCGACTCTTGACTAGCATGTCGTCGACATATACCTCCATGGTATTGGCAATCAGTGGGGTGAAGAGGTGATTCACCAAACGCCGATATGTAGCCCTAGCGTTCTTGAGGTCAAAGGTGACAGGACCCGACCCAATTTCCCCTTTGGAATCCGAGTCGAATCCTGTGCGTGTCCGACATCTGGCGAATGTCGGGCACAAAAGACCTTTTTACCCTTCTCGTCTCAAATTCTTTTCAGATTTCCCTTAGACTGCTGCCGAAATTTCGGCAGAGTCTCCCCTGTATTTTGACCAATCCCAAAATTTTTCACATGTTAAATAATCAATAAATTCACACCAACTGCCAGAATATCTCAAATAACCCATCTCAACTCTAGTTTCACAGTTTCAACTAGATATCAGAGCATTTTCTAAGTTTTAGAGTTTCAAGGATTTTCTACAAAACTCTACCTTACGTGGTGACGCGGAAGCTTTGAATGGCCCGGTGGTGGATCCCGCGTACTTCTATGGCCTGGGGGCGAAAAACAAGTTGAAAAGGTGAGCGGACAAAAATAATGTTCTTGAAAACAATTTTATAAACATAATAACCCCCATTTAAAAATAAGAAGAAGTCTAAATTGAGGGTTTGTCTAGATTTCAATACAGGGTATTCAAATAAGCATGTAAAAACCTACTGATGACTGTGCTTGTATAACTGAACAAATATGTAAAGATATAAATGCACGAATATCAAGAAACTGATATAAAATAACTGAAAGTCATACTTGAATAAAAGAAAACTCAAATCCTCTGAAAATTACCACCTATTTGTACCCCTGTCATGTCCGTCAATTCCCCTGGCAGGTCTCGGGCGCCACGCAGTCTACCCGAGCCTCAAACTGGCGAAATCAGGGGACTATGATCAGCTTGATCCGCCGGCAGATTCCTCGATGACACCAAGTTAGCTCTAGTCGCTCTGGCAGGATGCAGGGGACCGTAGTCAGCCTGATCCGCAATCCTGGCAGGTCTCGGGGACACGAAGTCAGCCGAGCCGCAAATCCTGGCAGGTCTCGGGACACCAAGTCTGCCGAGCCGCAAATCCTGGCACTCACGGTCCGAGCGTCCCCGAAACTCGGGAGGCAAAGTCAAGTGCACTGACATAAACTGAAATCGGACTGGATGTCCGTAGACATCGGTCCAACTGTGGGTAATCACCAAAGAAAATGGGTACGAGGTGGTTTTTAAAATAAATTCCTTTAGAAAAATCTGATTTATAACTGAAATCTCAAATTGTGCTGCTATTTCATCTGCCATAAGCCTCAAACTCTGTTTTCTATAACTGGTAAATAAGCAGCACAGACTTATAGAACTATTACTGTACTAATCATGTTCGGAACCACAATAAAGCTTACTCAAGATCAAATAAAGAAATTTATTCAAATAAACTCATTTATATAAAATCAATATAAAATCACTTATGAAATCTTCTTTATAGAAATCCTTTATATAACTCATTTATATAAAATAATTCATGAAAGAAAGTCCACTCACTAGTGGTCCGAGCTAGCTGGACCCTTCGAAGGTCCCTCCTGTGGGTTAGCTGGACTCCTGATGCCTTACTCGATCGATTTGGTGGAGAATTGAAGGAGAAATTCGAGCTGCAAGTTCGGGTGGATTCGGACGAACATCCGTCGGAAAACATGGTTTTCGGATCAGCTCCGGGCGGCCCAAGGGTGGAGGTCGGTCAGGTTTTGACGGCGAGAGGGAGGCGGACCCGATGGTACCCACGGCGGAGATCAGCTCGGACTGTGGTGGCCGGGCCGTCGCCGAGAAGGTGAAGGGTCGCAATGATCGGGTGCGACGGGAGAGAAAGAGAGAAGAGAGAGTAAGTGACGGGGGAGAGGAGAGAGAAGGGATAAAAATCTGACTTTTTGGCCAAATTATCATTTTGCCCTTCGCGGTATTTAGACCATATCTTCTTCGTTACAGCTCCGATTCGGGTCTACTCCGTGTCTACGAACTCGTTTCGCCACGCTCTACGCAATGGCGTAAGCGAAATTCCCAAATTCTTTCTTGATTAAAAAGTCAAATTTTCTCCCATTAAAATATGCGAGGGCAAACTTGTCTTTTTGCTAAAAGATATTTTCCTTACTTTTTAGATATTTTCTTTCTTTTTAGATATTTTGTTTTGGGTTATTACAATTCACCCCCTTATAAAAATTTCGTCCTCGAAATTTACGTCTCTGTTATTTTAAGCGAGGTAAGGATTACTTCTGCATCTGCAACTCCGGTTACTACACTGCATAAATCACTGAAAGCTCATCACTTTCCCTTCCAAACTCTGAACTGCTTGTTTTCTACACATTCTATAATCTTATTGGGCCCGGTACAGCTAGGATTTGGCTCCCTGGCTTCTTTTAGCTGAGTCCAACTGGAACATAATCTGGATTTTTAATTCTGTACCGTAGGGACTGGTACTCCATAGCATCGTAAAACCCTATCTGTGAAAATTCTTACCAATTTGTTCAGACTATACTTGGTTCTCACCTGCGGAACATATACAGACTTACTAAATCGATTCGTGATTTTCTACACTCCACCCTGCCTCCTCTATGTTCAAGGAGGCTGAACACAAAATCCATCGTAAGTTCCTCCTACTTCCTTTCAGAACTCAAAGGTAATTGCAAGAACCTTGCTGATTCTTGTCGCGGGGCTATTCCTTTCTGCTAAGTTCTATCATTCCTTTCATCATAAGAAGTTCCTTGAAGATCTCTATTTTGAACCTTTGCTTTTCATGTCATATAATTCAACCTTCTACTTGTAGAAATCAAATCAAGATCCTGAAATTAACTTGTAAATATTCGAGTTCATTAGTACTGATTTTCCTTGACAAATCATTAACAGTACTTTCTGATTATTAATATCCAACTCAACTTTTTGTCTTACTATCACTGATAATCTATCTCCTTCGGAGATAAGCCACTTCTTCCTGAGAATTCCATACTGAGTGTATCTATATCCTCTGACCATTTTCTCCGTCTCAAGTTTTCTTCCTCCTGTATAAAGAAATTTGGTAACCTCTTGTGATCTGTAAGGATTTTGTATATTTCTTCATAAAGGACGGCCACCAACCTTACTAAGCCAGACTTTACTGTGACCCGTTCCAAATCATGAATAGTATGCTTCGATTTATGCTTCTTCCGTTGTTGAGGTACATAAGCACTTACTCTACCATACTGCATCTACACAAACCTCAGTTCTTATGGCAAATAATACTGTAGCATAACAAATTCTCCCTATCCTCCTGCAGTGCTGAAATTGAAGTAGTGGTTGGCCTGCTCTTAAGTTTAACATCCTCCTCTTCTCACTGATCTGACCACACCAATTAACTTCTTTCTTTTCTAAAGGATGAACAACGTCGCCATGGTGGATAACCTTTTTACAGGGCGACAGTAAGAATCGACTTACCTAGAAAATCCTGTATCTCAGTAGCACTGATTGGTCGTAACTAAATTTGCTACTGTTTTAATCTTTGAGGATCAACAAAATACTTTTAACCGAAATTATGTGTTCCAAGAAACTCACTCTTTCCATCCAACATACACACTTCTGAGCTTGGCATAGAGTTACTATCTTCTCAAAGTCCACCACCCAAAGTTCAAATACTCCTGATGTGCCTTCTGTTTCTTCGAATACACTCAAAGGTTATTTAGCTACGTGATCATGAGGCGATCTCTCTACCGCCCAGACATTCTATTCACAGGGGGGTCCAAACTACTACTGGCACATCGCTTAATTCTCTATAGTATGACCAGAAACTCACAGTACCCATACCTTATTCTCTAATTCATTACTGGAATTATCTAAGCCTCATACTGTTTGTTAGAAAATCCCTTAGCATTCCTTACTTATTAAACAATTCCTTAATGTGAAATTGTGAACTTCAATCTCTGTATTATGATTTTGGCCGGCTGCCTTAAGTCCAAGTACAACCTCATGCTAATATCTCCTTCCTTAAATAACTTTAGAACACTTCAATGAAGAAAATCTTAAGCTAAATGATCCTCTTCACGATTAATTTCTGCAATTAAGTCTTTAACTCTTTCACTTACTGGTGTCATTTTATACTTTATCCGAGAAATAAGTTCCATTCCTGCAGCGGGCTTAAGAATAAACTTGATCTCCTAATGAAAGGTAACTCTGCGATATGGTATCTGATCAAATCAGTTCAACCCTAAGATAACATCCAGTCAACCATGCCGGAGAGGAATTCAATCCGTAACTGCAGTAAATAATGCTCATACTTCCTACTGAGTCGGGTTATACTATCTATCTGCAGGTTTAAAATTGTTACTACATCCCTTCGGCTGACTGCTTCCTCAACCAGCCATACTGATCTGGGTCCATCACTAAACAGAGCTCCCATCAACTGTGGTATTTCCTGTAACTTACCTTGCATACTTGTTTTGCTGTACCAATGGTCTTTTTATACTAAGGGAACAGCGGAAATCCTTTTTGAAAGGTCTAGACTGTCCATAATATTATCCTTCAGTAGTACTCCTCTAGCAGGGCCAGGATTCATGCCTACCACACCTGGCACATTAGGGTACCTTCTCCTGTTAGGGTATGACAACAATTGTCTTTCGATACTCCTGGCTATACTAGTCTCGGAACGATTTCCAATACTACTACCCTGACTGGTACCTTCACTGGAACTAGATCCAGGTCGGCAGCCTCTATACCTACAGCCATTCGATGACCGGAAACTATGATCACTACTGTAGTATCTTTCTTAAACTCTTCTTGATTAATGCTACCTTTTTCCAAATACTGTGCACAAAGTGCACCCCATGGTCTGCCCATTATTTGACTGGGGCAGAAATCACCATGGCACCAAAATTGACTAACTATTAACTGATCACAATACCTTGAATGGAGGCTTTTAGCCTTATCACAACTAGGTATTACCTCTTACTTCCCAGTCTCTATGAGTAGAAAACTATACGTAAAATCTTTTTCTCATATTCTGATCCAGTCATTATCCTCTATTCTGCTGCAAAAACTGCTGCATTCACACCTTCTGTAGACTTGTAGATAAGACTGACTATCACATCCGGTTCTGAAATGCTTGTCCAATACAAGTCAAAGAATTCTATTATCGTTCTTAACCAAATCCCATCAATACTCTACTTTTTTGTGAAATAGCCAGAACCTCCCAAATCTACTCTACTCCTTCAATTTAATCCTCTTTTTACCACTCGGTACCACCATTATCCCAATTTATAACTCTCAATCCTTTTTACTGGATCCACCTATCTCACTGATGGATCTCTGGCTGACTAAAGCCTGAGCTAACACTTCCAGGGTCTACTGAGTGTTAGGATCTCCCTGCCTCCTAAGTACAGTAGGTACGACTCCTGACGAGCCTTTACAAAAGATTACTCTGCCGGTTCAGATACCGGTGCAGTTCCTTTCTGATTTGGGAATCTCATCCACTTACATCGAGATAACTATCTAATTTTCCTATGGATACCACCACCTTTTGGGCCCCATTTGAAAGAAAACGAGGATGCACCGAGTGCAAAGTCTACAGGAAGTAAAACCTATGCTCTGATACCAAATTGACAGGACTCGACCCAATTTCCACTTTGGAATCCGAGTCGAATCCTGTGCGTGTCCGACATCGGCCGAATGTCGGGCACAAAAGACCTTTTTACCCTTCTCGTCTCAAATTCTTTTCAGATTTCCCTTAGACTTCTGCCGAAATTTCGGCAGAGTCTCCCCTGTATTTTGACCAATCCCAAAATTTTTCCACCTGTTAAACAATCAATAAATTCACACCAACTGCCAGAATATCTCAAGTAACCAATCTCAACTCTAGTTTCTCAGTTTCAACTAGATATCAGAGCATTTTCTAAATTTTTCAGGGTTGTAAGGATTTTCTACAACACTCTACCTGATTTTGAGGCGCGGAAGCTATGAATGGCCCGGTGGTGGATCCCGCGTACTTCTATGGCCTGGGGGCGAAAAACAGATTAAAAAAAATGTGAGTGGACAAAAATAATGTTCTTGAAAACAATTTTATAAACATAATAACCCCCATTTAAAATAAGAAGAAGTCTAAATTGAGGGATTGTCTAGATTTCAATATAGAGTATTCAAATAAGCATGTAAAAACCCTCTTGATGATTTGTGCTTGTATAATCGAACCAATATGTAAAGATATAAATGCGAATATCATAAAAATTGATATAAAATCGAAAGTCATTTGAAATCCCTATCTATTTGAAAACTCAAATCCTCGAAAAAATACCACCTAGCCGCATCATGTCGAGTCAATTCTCGGCAGGTCTCGGGCGCCACGGACACCAAAACCGGCGGAAATCAGGGGACTATATGATCAGCCGATCCGCCAAGCCGATGACACCAAGTCATTTTCGGTCGCTTCGGCATGACACCAAGTCGGCGATCTGCAATCTGGCGATCCGCCGGGGACGAGTCAGTCGAAATCGGCGAGCCGGCCAATCCTGGCAGGTCTCGGGGACACCAAGTCTGCCGAGCCGCAAATCCTGGCACTCACGGTCCGAGCGTCCCCGTAACTCGTGAGGCAAAGTCAAGTGCACTGACATAAACTGAAATCGGGTCGGATGTCCGTAGACATTGGCCCAACTCTGGGTAATCACCAAAGAAAATGGGTACGAGGTGGGTTTAAAATAAATTCCTTTAGAAAAAGAAAATCTGATTAATAACTGAAATCTCAAATTGTGCTGCTATTTCAACTGATTCCAATCTCAAATTCTGTTTCTATAACTGGTAAATAAGCAGCACAGATTTATAAAACTATTACTGTACTAATCATGTTCGAAACCACAATAAGGTTTACTCAAGATCAAATAAAGAAATTTATTCAAATAAACTCATTTATAAAAACTAATTTATATAAAATCAATATAAAATCACTTATGAAATCTTACTTATAGAAATCCTCTATATAACTCATTTATATAAAATAATTCATGAAAGAAAGTCCACTCACTGCTGGTCCGAGCTAGCTGGACCCTTCGAAGGTCCCTCCTGTGGGTTAGCTGGACTCCTGGTGCCTTACTCGATCGATTTGGTGGAGAACTGAAGGAGAAATTCGAGCTGGAAGTTCGGGTGGATTCGAACGAACATCCGTCGGAAAACATGGTTTTCGGATCAGCTCCGGGCGGCCCAAGGATGGAGGTCGGTCAGGTTTTGACGGCGAGAGGGAGGCGGACCCGATGGTACCCACGGCGGAGATCAGCTCGGACTGTGGTGGCCGGGCCGTCGCCGAGAAGGTGAAGGGTCGCAATGATCGGGTGCGACGGGAGAGAAAGAGAGAAGAGAGAGAAAGTGACGGGGGAGAGGAGAGAGAGGGGATAAAAATCTGACTTTTTGGCCAAATTATCATTTTGCCCTTCGCGATATTTAGACCATATCTTCTTCGTTACAGCTCCGATTCGGGTCTACTCTGTGTCTACGAACTTGTTTCGCCACGCTCTACGCAATGGCGTAAACGAAATTCCCAAATTCTTTCTCGATTAAAAAGTCAAATTTTCTCCCGTTAAAAAATGCGAGGGCAAACTTGTCTTTTTGCTAAAAGATATTTTCCTTACTTTTTAGATATTTTCTTTCTTTTTAGATATTTTGTTTTGGGTTATTATAAAAGGGCATCACTTTATAGCAGTAGAGGCCGCGGTCCGTAATGAAAGAGGTGTATGCCTGATCTTCGGGGTGCATGAAGATCTGGTTGTAACCTGAATAAGCATCCATGAAGCTAAGGAGGGCGTGGCCCGCCGTGGCGTCGACTAGCTGGTCAATGCGGGGTAGGGGGAAGCTGTCCTTTGGGCAGGCCCGATTAAGGTTGGTGTAATCGACACACATGCGCCAGCCCTTTCTTGGTTTACGAACCATCACGATATTGGCCAGCCATGTAGGATAGTTAACCTCCCTAACGAATCTGATACTACTCAATCGATCCACCTTCGCCCTCATGGCCTCATAGCGCTCGGGGTCATAAGCGCGACGCTTCTATCGGACTGGTCGGACGGCAGGATTGACGCTAAGCATATGAGATATGATGTCTGGTGATACGCCAGGCATGTCATTGTAGGACCATGCGCCGACCAGGTCAGAACGAAGCTCTGGCGAGATGGAGGTGCCGATCCGAACTTGTCGATTCGGGATATCATCATATAGGGTAACCAGCTCCAGGTCTTCTACAGGTTCGGCCTGCAGTGTGATAGACTCTTCTCTTGGGTCCTCAGGTGGTTCTGTGCCAGCTTGAGGAGGGGCGGGAGCCTTGGTTACGGCAAGGGCTTTACTCCTATGTTGGCGATTGGTGGATTTGACTGCTGAAGCATAGCAGCTTTGGTCGCCGTGCACCGTGCCTGGGCCATTAGGTGTAGGGAACTTCAACAGCAGCATATGTGTGGAAATAAAAGCCCTCATTTGGGCCATGGCTGGGTGGCCGAGGATGACGTTGTAGGCTGTGGGGCAATCGACGATAAGGAAGGGGGTAATGATCGTCGTCTGTTGGGGTGCGGCCCCAATTGATATAGGAAGATGAATGCTGCCAATGGACTGGACCACATCACCCAAGAAGCTCACAAGGGGTGTGATGCTTCGGTCGAGTAGGTGAGACGGGACCTGGAGTTCATTGAAGGCGTCGGCAAACATCACACTGACCGAGCTGCCAGTGTCCCCCAGGATACGCCCAACGTCGAAGTTAGAAATGTCAGCATGGATAATGAGTAGGTCATCATGGAGGAGGATTACACCACGCTCCTCCTCCTTGCAGAAGGTAATGGGGGCCCAGCCAGACCTTTGGATCTTCGGCAAGCGTCCCTGCTCGCTGCTGAAGACCTGGTGCGCATAGGTGGAGCGGACATAATGTTTGATGGAGTTTCTAGAGGTGCCAGCCAGGGTAGGACCTCTACTGATGGTGGAGATCATGTTGATCTGTCGTTGGTGAGGGTTAGGCGGGGGCGGTATGTTGCGTACATAGTTGTCCAGCTTCTCCTCACGGATGAGCCCTTCAATTATGTTGCGCAACGCAACACAAGATTCGGTGTCATGACCCCCGTGTTTGGCATAGGCTTGCTGGATGGTCTCCTGGGGGGTGGCTTGGGGATGATGGGGGCTTCACGCACCAGAACGTTCTCATAGGTGGTGTTGAGGGCAGTAAAAACCTCGAACCTGGGCCTAGGTGTGAAGGAAAGTGGGGCCCGATCACCAGTCTTAGGAGGGTTGCCTCAGCTAAAGTGGTGGTGGTTGCCATGTCTGCCACGTTTGTTATTGCCGAAGGGATGTTGGTAGCTATCCTTCCGTTTTTTGTTGTTGGTTACCCTGGGTACTCGGGGCAGGGGTAGAATGCTGAGGTGGGGCTGAAACGGGTGCTGAAGCAGGTGGAGGATCATCGAAAGCATTGCGCGCCAGGTTGGCTGGGCCACGCTTGGAATTGAAGTATTCAGCCTTAGCATGGATCGCTGCCAGTTTCATTAGCTCTGTATATGTGTTCCAACTGTTGCTATGAACCAGGTAGTGGAAGTTGGACTCGTGGAGGCCGCTCTTAAAAGCACCGAAGGCAGAGCTAATGAAACAGGCAGCGGGAGTATTCGTGACTGAACTGAGCTGCATATTCCATAAGGGGTTCGTCCTCAGCCTGCCAAAGCATATACAAGTTGTCGGCAGAGTATATGCGATCAGTCTGGATCATAAAATGATCCAAGAACGTCTGCTTGAGATTATCGAATGAGTTGATAGTGCGGGGGTGGAGCCTATAGAACCAATTCAGGGCCGCGCCGCTGAGGGTGGAAGGGAAAAGGAGGCACATGCCTTCATCAGTGAGGCCTTTGCACCCAAGGGCAGATTGAAAGGAGTGGATGTGGGTGAGAGGGTCCTCCGTGCCAGTGTAGAAAGCGATGCGGAGTGGCTGGATATCTTTCTCCTGGTGGTAGTGGAGGATACATTCAGTAAAGGGCCCCGGTCGTGGTTTTGCCCAGAGGGGTTGATGGCTGCGATGTTGTTCGCTCTCCAGGCGCCGGACCTTTTCAAAGAGAAGCCTCATGGCTGGGTCGGCATGAGGAAGAGTTTCAGGTGCCAAAGGCCTGGGGACGGGGCAAACAGGGGCTGGGGAATGTTCCCAATCTTCCAGCGTCTCAGTGTGGTAAGTTGGCCAGGTCTCTAAATTATAGAATTCCCAACTGTCCGAGTCCCCGACACCTTCTCCGTCGGGTACGCTGACGGGGCCTGGCGAAGGGCCTAGGTGTGTCACCTGTGGGTCCTCGAGGTTGACAGGAATAAGGATCGGTCCTGGCTGACGGTCCGAGATGCGATCCCTGTAATCTTGGTAGATCCTAACTGGCTCATGAGGCCGGTCCTTCGGTGGGGGAACGCAAAGGAGTCGTGACTGGGTTAGCTCCGGATGAAGGTGGTCTTTACCCTTGCGGAGCCTAGATTGGGCCGGGGTGCTGTGGCTGGAATGTGCTGGCTAGTTCGGCTGAGTATGCCCAACGTTCTGGGTGAGGTCTTGTTGGGCATCCTGGGGGCGAGTCCTCTCTTGGTTCCGCTTTAGAACACGATAGTCATGCTCTAGCTCAGCATTCCGGCAAGGAAGATGCTCGTATTTCTCCGACATTTTAGTAATATTGTCGCAGAGGCGCTCCACTTCTGCCTGGAGAGTGGCATCTCCCGGAGATTTCCTTCGGGAAGTACCCTCGCGGGGGGTATGGTGCTGGGTATCGCGGCTATCCTCGGTCGGCATAGCAGAATGTGGGGTGAAGAAGAGGCGACGGGGGCTGAGGGGTGAAGGAGCCAGCTGGGCTGATAGAGAAAGAGGGGATTCAAGTGTCGAATTCCCACAGACGGCGCCAAACTGTTGATGCTCAAAATGGCCCGGCCAATATTGAGTCCAACTTAGTGATGAGATGTGCGGGGTCTTCAGCAGGGAAGAAGGCTGAGGCCCTTGGTAAAATAGGTTGGTGGGAGACCTGCAGAAGATAAAGTGGGAGAAGCAATCGGTAAGCTTCGGACACCGGTGTGGTGCCGGCCGAAGGCTCTTCGATGCCTAAGTCAGTTACAAGTGGTAAATCTGACAGAGTAACAGTAAAAGTGGGAGAATAGTTACCCTTTTTACTTGGGTACTGTTCCCTATTTATAGGGAGGTGAAAGTAGGAGGTTTGCACAAAGTTCCAATGTGGGACTTTGTGCAAGTCGTCGTGGTGGTGACACGTGTCCTGGGGATTAGGTTTGGCAGTTGGGAGTTTCGGCAAGTGTTTGGCACCTCGGAAGTGTGTCTTCCTTCGGCAGGGGAGAAGGCGTGGCTGCCTTGGTGCTAGTCGCTTTGATGCTGGGTCTGCTCGGTTCACTATGGTGTAAACAGATGTATAATACTCTATAGCTATCTTGCGCTCTGAACTATATTGTTTTGCTCTTTTCTTGTTAGAGCTTTATTGGAACTATTCAAGTGGGTGCTCTTTTGCATGCTTGTTATTCTTTTTCGTGTTACACACATAAGACTGCTATTATTTTTTCTTCAGGTTGGCATCTTGAAACAGATTTGATTGCTTTTTGGTGCTTATGGGGCAGATCAATTGTGTTTTATAACTAGTGCTGCTCCATGAGCATCATTCAGAATGCTTAGACTGATATATCAAATTTTCAAGTGGTTTTAGGACTTATCTTACAGTTTATGGCCACTGCCTTCCAAAAGTGATTGCAGTTATTTCATCTTTCATTGTTTTCCTTCTTTCTTATTTGGTTTTTTTATTTTTATTTTTAAATTTAATAAAAAATTCTAATTCTTGTGTCTGACCCAAGGTTTCAGGCTGCTCAGGAGTGCATGCACCTTGGACTACAAAATAGAGATATGTGCCTTGGACTATGAAAGTTGCATAGTCCAAAACTTAAAACCAATGCCAAAATTTCATGTGTGCTTATTCTGTCCGTCCACTCCTAAGAAAACTCAAACCTATTACCTCTGCCCCATTTCACTTCTGTCCCAGGAACTACCATTCCCTCCCTTTTAACTACTTTTTTAACTCTTGCTCTTCTTTTTCAGACCTTAAATGCATCCATGCTCTAATCTTCCAACATGGATCCAACCAAAACCTTCTCCTCTCCACAAAGCTTGTTACTTTGGCATCTTCCATGGCCCCTACCATGGACTATGCACGAAAACTGTTCGACACAATGCCCAAAAGGGATGCGTTTCTTTGGAACACTTTGATCAGGGGTTATGCTGATCGGGGTCCTTGCCATGAAGCCATAGTTTTGTACAGAAACATGCATCACAGTGGGTTGTCCCCTGATAACTATACTTTCCCTTTTGTGGTTCGCTCCTGCACAGTGCAGTTGGCTTTGAGGGAAGGGAAAGAAGTGCATTGTAACATTATTAAATATGGGTTTCATTCAGATGTGTTTGTTCAGAGCTCTTTGGTCAGTATGTATTCACAAAGTGGTGAAACTTTGAACTCAGAGTTTGTTTTCAGTGACATGATTGTGTAGTTTCTTGGACTGCAATGATAGCAGGCTATGTGCAAAATGGGTTCTATAAAGAAGGGTTATCTGTTTTGTGAGATATGGTGGCTTCAGGGACCCAACCAAATGTGGTTACGCTGGTCAGCATCCTCCCTGCTTGTGCTACTTTAAAATTTTTGGATTTAGGAAAACTAATCCATGGTTGCGGAATTAAAGTTGGTGTTGACTCAGATATGGCACTCATGAATGCTTTGATTGCATTTTATGGTAAGTGTGGGAATCTTGACACGGCAAGATCTTTATTCAAAGGGATGGTAGTAAGAAACCTGGTCTTGTGGAATGCAATGATCGCCGCTTATGAACAGAACAATGCAGGGACTGATGCAATAAAGCTCTTTCGTAGGATGCAAACTGAAAATGTAGAGTATGACTATATCACAATAGTCAGTCTTATTTCAGCCTGTGCTAGCTTGGGTGCACTGAACACTGGTAGATGGTTGCATGAGCTGGCTCGAATGAAGGGCTTTGGAACCAATGCTTCAGTCACAAATGCACTCATTGACATGTATGCTAAGTGCGGGAATATAGACCTAGCCAAGAATGTATTTCAGGGATTGCCTCATAAAAGTGTTGTGTCGTGGACATCTATAATAGGGGCATGTGCATCTCATGGTCATGGGGATGATGCTCTCATGCTTTTCTCAATGATGAAAGAACAGGGTACTAAACCAAATAGTTTCACTTTCACTGCTGTTTTGACTGCTTGTAGGCATGCGGGTCTAGTAGAAGAAGGGAGAAAGCACTTTGAGAGCATGATTAAAGACCACTCGATCTCCCCTGGCATAGAGCACTATGCTTGTATGGTTGATCTTCTTGGTTGTGCTGGTTGCTTGCTTGAGGCATATAAGTTTATTGAGACGATGCCGGTTGAGCCAGCTGCAGGTGTGTGGGGAGCTTTACTAAGTGCTTGCAGGATACATGGCAATGTTGAGCTAGCCGAACTTGTGGTAGCCCGCCTATCCCGTTTAGATACTCAAACTGTTACATCCTACGTTCTTATATCAAATATATACGCTGAAGCTAGTAGGTGGGAAGACGAAGCTAGGTTGAGGAACTTGATGAGAAAAAAGTTGTTGAAAAAGTTACCTGGGCAAAGTTCTGTTGAGGTAAATTGAAGATTTTATGCCTTTCTTTCAGGTTCAAGATCTCCGGCATCTTGCCTGACTTAAATTAATTGGATTTTTTTCATCGCTAAAGATCCCCGTCATATTTTTTAAGAAACAAAATAAAATTACAAAGATCCCGAGGAATTCCAATATTCCGAATATCTTTAACGGCTATAGAAGCCGGAAAATTAGAAAATCAAAATGGTTGTGCAAATTCATGTCCTTCAGCATATGAACCCGACTGTATATGTATATATAAAACAACACACTGATACATATTTAAACATGATAGATTGTTGGGTGTACATGTATAACCACAACCACACCCACCAACACCACACACACCCACCCCCCACCCCACCTCCCCAACCAAAACTAACATTGTTGCCATAAAAGTTTATGTAAACAAAGGTATGCTCAATTTCATGAGACACGTGCACAATATAATAGACTCAATGGAGCACATTTATGTTCATCTTTTTCTGTTCCCTAATGAAATTTTTGGCATGAGTCCTTGGTGGATCCTGCTTTTATTTATTTTTTTATTTTTATTTTTTGGTGACAGTTCGTGATGGATGGCCGCATCCAGCAGATCAGTTTGTTAAAGAAGATCCCATCCCACACTTACTCATTTTCTTATGTGAAAAAAGAGAGAAGAAAATCAGTATAAACAAATCAGTTTAGAGAATTTATTTCAACAAGAAACGTGTTTTTAATTAAATTCTTAAAGAAACAATTTTGCATGAGCTAATCTTATGAGAAGAATTTTTATGTAACTAGAATATTACTATAACGGTACATTAAGCCAATTACGCATTGCCATATGAGAAAGTATAAACACCCAGTAGTCCATAATTGACTTGAGATACGTCTCAAATCTAAGGCATAACACAATTAAATGTGCCTTTAATAATACTTAGATGCTACAAATGACAGGACCCGACCCAATTTTCGCTTTGGAATTCGAGCCAAGTCCGGTGCGTGTCTGACACCTGGCGAATGTCAGACACAAAAGACCTTTTTACCCTTCTTGCTTCAAATTTTCTTTAAAATTCCCTTAGACTTCTGCCGAAATTTCGGCAGAGTCTCCCCTGTATTTTGACCAATCCCAAAATTTTCCACCTTTTAAACAATCAGTACATCCATTCCAACAGCCAGAATATCTCACGTAACAGATCTCAACTCCATTTTTCCACTAATACTAGATATCAGAGCATACTCTAAAGTTTTCAAGGTTTCAAGGATTTTCTACAAAACTCTACCTTGGCGCGGAAGCTATGATTGGCCCGGCGGTGGATCCCGCGTACTTCTACGGCCTGGGGGTGAAAACAGTTTGAAGATGTGAGTGGACCAAACATGAGAATTTTTGAAAACAGTTTAACAATCATAATAACCCCCACTATAAAAAAATTGTTAAATAAGCTGAATACGTACTCTTCATTTAAAGCATACTAAACTCAAAGCATTCTATGTAAATCATATTCAAGCTCGATAAATTTTATTCAAAAGCACTGAAATCAAAGCTTGTATAAAACACTGAAACCAAACTTGTATAAAAGTACTGTACTCAAACCTTGTATAACTGAACAAAACTATATAAATGTATCAATGCCTGAAAAAATCAGAGAAGCTAGTATAAAATAGCTGAAAGTCATAACTGTATAAAAGAGCTTAAAATTCTTTAAAAATTACCACCTAATTGTACCCCTGTTTTATCCGTCAATTCCCTGGCAGGTCTCGGGCGTCACGCAGGCTACCCGAGCAGCAAACTGGCGAAATCAGGGGACTATGATCAGCCTGTCCCGCCGGCAGATTCCTCGGTGACACCAAGTCAGCTCGAGTCGCTCTGGCAGGATGCAGGGGACCGTAGTCAACCTGATCCGCAATCCTGGCAGGTCTCGGGGACACAGAGTCAGCCGAGCCGCAATCCCGGCAGGTCTCGGGACACCAAGTCTGCCGAGCCGCAAATCCTGGCACTCACGGTCCGAGCGTCCCCGAAACTCGTGAGGCAAAGTCAAGTGCACTGACATAACTGAAATCGGACTAGATGTCCGTAGACATCGGTCCAACTCTGGGTAATCACCAAAAATTAATGGGTACGAGGTGGTTTTAAAATAAAATCCTTTAGAAAAATCTGAATAACAACTGAAATCTCAAGTTGTGCTGCTATTTCTTCATAAGCCTCAAAATCTGTTTTCTATAACTCTTAAGCATGTAAAAGTAAGCAGCACACAACTTATAGAAATATTTCTGTATTAATCATGCTCGAAAACACAATAAAGCTTACTCAAGATCAAATAAGGAATTTAGTCAAATAAACTCGTTTATAAAAACTCTTTTATATAAAATCAATATAAAATCACTTATAAAATCTTATTTATGGAAAACCTCTATATAACTCATTTATATAAAATAATTCATGAAAGAAAGTCCACTCACAGATGGTCCAAGCTACTTTGACCCTTCGAAGGTCTCTTTTGCAATCCTGTCGGGCTCCTGGTGCCTGATTACCCATAAAGATTTAATTAATAAACTGCTGAATAAAAAGAATTTCAACTAAACACCCTGCCCCCGGCTCCTAGAAATACGTGCACTTGTTTCAGGTTACTCCTATGCCCACCTTAGCTTTTTGGACAGTTAGACTGGCCTTAAGAGACCCGAAACCTCAATAAGCGGTAAGCTGCCAGATCGGCCGATCCGGGACCCCGTGGGTCCACGGTCTCCGATGGCCAATCTGGGCTCCTCTGAAGGTTCCTTACAGAGAAGGAACCATGTTCTGCGATTTTGGTCCGAAACGGACGGTCGGATTAGCCAAAATCGCGTTATCGCTTGAAATCCAAACCCTAGCCCCAGGGTTCGCGATTTCGGAGTATCCGGGACTCCGATTCGCAATCCGTCGAATCCTACACGATCCTGACATCATGTAGACCGACATATCCGAAATTCAGCGCGATCCGATTATTTAACGACACTGCACCCACGGATCGCGCGATATGGAAAATCCGTTCGGGGCTCAAACGGACTCCGAATCGAGATCCGCGAAATCCCACGCGCTCGTGACGATACGAGGATCACAAAACTATACAGAATTACTTCACCACCCTCACCCACGCATCCCAGCACGCGAGGTCAGATTTGGGTGTCTTAAGCGATTTCGGGTGGCCAAAAAATCTCAGAACCAAGACTCCAAACTCCTACTCTAGGTAAAACACCCCATTTGGAGTCACTTTTGTTCTTGGATATACCCCAAAAAGTGACCCAAAACAGTAGTTCCGAGCGGCCGAAGTTTCGGCCAAACTTCAAGTCGAAAATCGAACCCCTTAGAGCTAAAATCGATCGAAACCCATATACCCATCAGCTAGAACACAAAAAATAGCTGAGAAACCATACCTTACTCGATCGATTTGGTGGAGAAACGAAGGAGAATTTTGAGCTGGAAGTTCGGGTGGCTTCGAAGGAACCTCCGTCGGAAAACATGGTTTTCCGGCCAACTCAGGGCGGCCCCGGGGTGGAGGTCGGTCAGGTCTTGACGGCGAGACGGAGGCGGACCCGATGGTACCCACGGCGGAGATCAGCTCGGCCTGTGGTGGCCGGGCCGTCGCCGAGAAGGCGAAGGGTCGCACGGCCCAGTTCGCGCGGGAGGAGAGAGAGGAAGAGAGAGAAAGTGACGGGGGAGAGGAGAGAGAGGGGGATAAAAATCTGACTTTTTGGCCAAATTATCGTTTTGCCCTTCGCGGTTTTTAGACCATATCTTCTTCGTTACAGCCCCGATTCGGGTCTACTCCGTGTCTACGAACTCGTTTCACCGCGCTCTACGCAATGGCGCAAGCGGCATTCCCAAATTCTTTATCAATCAAAAAGTCAAATTTTCCCCTATTAAATAATGCGAGGGCAAAATAGTCTTTTCGCTAGAAGATATTTTCCTTACTTTTTTAGATATTTTCTTTCTTTTTAGATATTTTGGTTTGGGTATTACAACAAACTACAAATTAACGTGAGAAAACCAAGAATCTCACTAGTTGGTGTAGCCTCATATAACTTGCGTGCAGAGACCTCATAACAGTTGTGAAGTGCAATGGTAATAGCCAGAGATATGAGGAAAAAAAGCCTTCGCAAGGTTCATGTTTTATGACAACAAAAGAAAGTCCAAGACAAACGACTAGGGAAGCACTATTTTGAAGACTTTTTATTATAGCTAAAATGCTTTTGGAGGGTGGTTCATTATGCAAAATTAACTAATCCAATAATTAATTCATAATGCTCAAGGACTATTTAATTACTTATCTTCCATCCCATCAACTTTTTTGTAGTACATGTAAGGTAATCGAGTCTTAACTGTAATATTATGAGGAAATTTTTTTTTTTTTGGAATAAATATTAAAAACAGAGTATAGCCGCCTGGATATACTATTAATGTGAATAAATATTAAAAACAGAGTATAGCCGCCTGGCTATACTATTAACGTGAATAAATAGTATCGCCGGGCAGCTATACTATTAATTTGAATAAGAATTTGAAAAAACACAAAGTATAGCCACGCGGCTATATTATTTACTTAAACGAAGAAGAAAAAAGCCTCACGGTCGTACTATTAATTAGAAAATTAATAATTTTGACTAGTTACAACTGAAAATTTTGGCCATTTACAATCATTTATTTTAATATTTTAGTATATTTTATTTTTCATCAATAATATGTTAAAATTATGTGTATAATAAGTGAAGTTTGTGTGTATTATTGAAAATTTTGTAAAATAAACGTGTATTAAACATGAAAAATATGTACATACGTGTATTTTATATTTGCTTTTTATAAAATTAAAAACAAACTTGTATTTTATCGAGTCTTGAAGACGTGTAAGGAAAACAGCAGTATTATTGAAAGAATACATACGTACGTGTATAATAGAGTATTTAACAGGAAAATATACAAATAATAACTCTAGAAAAAATCAACATGAAGTATTATATGGAAAATGTTAGTGTTATTGAGAATATGTATGTATGTGTATAATACGAGTATTGAACGGAAAATACTAAATTGTTTATACGAATAATAACCCTGGAAATACTATTAATATGAATAAATATTATTATTTTTTAAATGTATTATAGCCGGGCGATTATACTATTAATTTGAAAAAAATATAAAAAAGGAGTATAGCCGATCGGCTATACTATTATATTGGAAAAAAATAAAAATAACACGGCGTATAGCCGTGCGGCTATACTATAAATTTGAATAAAAGTTATAAAAAAAAAAAAAAAAAGAGCATAGCCTCCCGGCTGTACTATTAATTTAAAAAAGATATTAAAAACAGAGTATAGCTGGATGGCTATACTATTTTCTTAAAATAAAAATAAAAAATGGAGTCTAGCCGCCGGCTATACTATTAATTTGAAAAAATATTAAAAATTGAAGTATAGTCGCGCGGCTATGTGATTTACATAAAAAAAAAATAATTAAAAAAAAAAACCTAGTATGGCCGCACGGACAAACTATTTATTAGAAAAATGATAATTTTGGCAAGTTATAACTGAAAATTTTGGCCATTATGTAATATTTTACAATAATTTATTTTAATATTTTAGTATATATTACTTTTCATCAATAATATGTGAAAATTATGTGTATAATAAGCGAAGTTTGTGTGTATTATAGAAACTTTTGAAAAATTAAACATGTATTAAACATGAAAAATACGTACATATGTGTATTTTATGTTTGCTTTTTGTATTAAAAAAAACTTGTATTTTGGCTAGTCTTTAAGACGTGTACGGAAAATGGAAGTATTATTGAAAAGTACATACGTACGGGTATAATACAAGTATGTAACGGAAAAAATATACGGATAATAACTCTAGAAAAAATCAACATGAAGTATTATATGAGTATTATATGGAAAATGTCAGTGTTATTGAGAAATATGTATGTACATGTATAATACGAGTATTAATTTATACGAATAATAACTATGAAAATAATATTAATATGAATAAATATTTAAAAAACAGAGTATAGCCTCTCGACTATACTCTTAATTTGAAGAAATATAATTTAAAAAAGGGAAAATGCTAAATTGTTTATACGAATAATAACCTTGGAAATACTATTAATATGAATAAATATTTTTTAAAGAGTATAGCCGCGCGGCTATACTATTAAGTTGAAAAATATTATGAAAAGGTGTATAGCCGGTCAGCTATACTATTATGTTGAAAAAAAATAACATGGAGTATAGCCGTCCAGCTATACGTTAATTTGAATAAAAGTTTAAGAAAACGCGGAGTATAGCTGCCGGCGATACTATTAATTAGAATAAATATTAAAACAGAGTATAGCCGGGCGGCTATACTATTTTAAAAAAACAAAAAAACAACGTATAGCCGGTAATTTTATTAACAATTTGAAAAACATGCAGTATAGCCGCCCGGCTATACTATTAATTTGAAAAAAATTTAAAAAATGGAGTATAGCCGCACGGCTATACGATTTACTTATACAAAAAATAGAAAAGACCTAGTATGGCAGCATAGTCGTACTATTTAGTAGATATATAATAATTTTGGCTATTTACTATAGGTTCTTGACAAGGTATGAATTGCGGGTTCATATTAATATTAATCTGAATAAAAATTATGAACTTTGGATATATATATCTAAAATTTCATGTTCAAGTACATATATCAAATTTAAAAAGAATATTTGATTTTGAACTTCAAGTCTAAATTTGTATTGATATGATATTGTTCAAGGTAATAAAATAAAACGATAATATAAAAAATAGAAAATATGAAATCCTAATAATGTCGAAACTTCAGGTTCTTAACACGACGTATATTTTTCAGCCCAAAATCATAATACATATGCATTTATTGAAATATCAATTTGGAGGTTGACACAATTAGAACTTCAGGTTCTAGAATTTACCTACTTTAATGCATATGTGGCCGAAACTTATAGTTTGGATTAGACATAATTAGAACTTTGGGTTCTAAGATTTTTGAACTTCGGATCATATTAGATATTATATGCAGAACTCCAAGTCTTGATTTGCTTTCTGAGAATTGCAGAACTCCAAGTCCTTATATAGATATTATATGAATTGCGAACTAAGAGATTTTAGGTCTTTATTTAAATTTATAAGAATAATTTAGGGAATTTGGGTCCTTGCATTAAATAAAAATGAAATCAAAGAAAAGAATTAAGTAAAAATAAAATACAACAAAAATTAAAATATTGCAATAAAAGAAATTGTTGAAACTTCTGGTTCCAATGAAAAATGAATCAAAGAGCTTTAGATTTTCATTTGCCTTTTAAGCATTGGGGAATTTCAAGTCCACATATATTATTTATATTATAAGAATTAAAATCCAAGAATTTTCTGGCCCTTACATGATTGAATAAGAATTAAGAAACTTCTAGTCCTCCATTAGTTGTATAAGAATAGAGATTCTTGAGAATGCAAATTTGTCATAACTCATGCACTACCTATGTAAATGAGAGATATAATAAAATAATTCTTACATGAAACCCAAGAAGTTACAAACCCAAATTGCCCAAAGCTTAATAATTAATTGTTCTAGACTTCATTTAAGCTTAATTTCCTTCGTACATGATTGAGATTTCCTGAAGAACCCCATACTTAAATTTCACTCGCAACCAATCAAACTAAAAAAAGTAAATTAAAAAATAATAATAATCATATCACAAATATACCATCGTTTTTGCTCCCCTTCTTTGTTGTCTAAACCTTTTACATCGTTTTTGCTATCCTAATTCTACCGTAATCTACGCTTACCAAGCCCTTGCTCTAAGATTAGTACTCTTTCTCGACGGTATACCAAAACCGCCACAAAAGCCGCATGCAGAGACCTTTGGCGACGGAGGTTCGATAGCCGGCGTGACCTTCCCAGTTCTGTAGCTACGTCCCCCACCGTTGGACCTGCTTCTACTGACGGTGTTGATTGGTTTTGGTGCCCTAACTCCCTCTATAATCTCATCCTTCTCTTGGTCTTGTCGTGCTCTTCCTCCTCCTCCTTTTAGCAGCGGTGCTACTTTGTCTACAAGCTCTCTTGATAAGTGCTTGTCATCCCACACAAACCCTGAAGAGCCTTGCCTCCTAAACGACACTGAAGATCTTTGCAACCCAGCCATTGCCTCTGACCTCTGTGTTTCTCTATAGATCCTTGCAAAATTTATTGAGGTCGATATTTTATAAGACTAACTTGAATAATTTTGAATCTAGGGCATAAACAACATGTTATGTGCCTGGCTTTTCTCAAGTATATATATGAGGTGGAGATCCCAAACACTGGTTGCAATAGAAAAGGTCATAAAATTGCAGCTCAGTTATTTCCCGTTTCTTCTAAAAAATAATGGGCAACTTAGTCAATATTGTATGTTTTCTTCATTATTGTAATTATTAAAAAATTATTTAACTCAAAACATTCCTTTATTTTTTATTTGTTAACTCACGCATTAAAAGTTTGCCATTAACTTGTACGATAAGTTTATATTTTTTTTAATGAATTTATAAAAGTATTAGGATTATATCTTCTATAATAATATGGTCAAACAAAATTACCATATCTTTTAATTTTATATAATTAATGACAATAAGGACGTGACGGAATTTTGTTTGTCCACAGCGGCTGACCTAGCTTGGTCATCAAGACCGCCTTGTTTTGATGCCGTGTTCAATCATTAGGAGTTTTTTAAGTGCATGACTTCAATTTTGGCGCCAACTAATCAATGATTAAATTAATATTTAATTTATATGAATGATAAAGACGATATATATATTTGTGATAAGTTGGATATTGAATCATGGCTAAGATCATATGGATGAGCTTGGCTTTCTATTCTCTATTATACCACTGCCTTCCAAAAGTGATTGCAGTTTTATTTCATCTTTCCTTGTTTTCCTTCTTTCTTACTTGTTTTTTCTTTTGTAAAAAAAGAATTCTAATTCTTGTGTCTGACCCAACGTGTTAGGCTGCTCAGGAGTGGATGTGCCTTGGACTACAAAATAGAGATATGTGTTGGACTATGAAAGTGGCATATATATACCTATCCCAATACTTAAAATCAAGGGTTAATTTTGATTTAGTACCTTGAACTCTTAATCTTAAGATACATTTGTCCCTGCATTTTTAATTTTAATGATTACATATCTTAAGCTTTTTAATTTTTTGCAATTTGGTTCCGATGTTAACTCTAACATCAAAATTTCCGTTATTGTTCCGTTAATGTCAATTGAAGAATATTTCGAGTAATTGGTGTGTTCCCGCCCATGAAGAACACATTACACGCATTAATAACAAACCATTTTTTTTAACAAAATACCCTTCAACTGACATTGAAATAAGTGAATAGGTACCCAAGCTTGTCACACAAACAATGAACGAAAATTTTGACGATGAAGTTAACGACGAAACTAAATTGCACAAAATTGAAAAGCTTAGGTTATGCAATCATTAAAATTGAGAATATAGGAACAAACGTGCCTTAAAAGTAAGAGTTCATGATACTAAATTGAAATTAACCATAACAATAATGCCAAAATTTGTGACAGTTCGTGATCGATGGCTGCATCTAGCACATCAGTTTGTTAAAGAAGACCTCGTATAGAATGCTAACACTTTGTACATTTTCTTCTGTGGAAGAAAAAATCAGTGCAAAGAAATCAGTTTAGAGAATTTATTTCAACAAGCTAGTCTTATGAGAAGAACTTTTATGTAACGAGAATATCACTGTGGCGGTATATTAAGCCAATTACGCATTGCCATGTGGGAAAGTATAAACACCTAGCAGTTCATGATTGACTTGAGATACCTCTCAAATTTAGGGCATAACGCAATTAAATGTGCCTTTAAGAGCACATCCACCCCGAAGGACAAGGGTAAGACAAAGGCAAGGCAAGGCAAGGTTTGTCACTATTCACGTGAATAGTGACAGCTCTTGCCTTTTTTGTTTCTACCCCAAAAGGCAAGGGCAATTACTATTCACATGAGATATAAGGAGATGAATTTGTATGGAGTTTTTGGTGTGGGAAGTAAAGAATATGGATAGGTTTTTACAAAAAAAATTCTTGAATTTTTGGTTTTTTTTATTTATTTATAGTTTTTTTTGGTTCATTGTGTCATTTTGCCCAAGTAGCAACTCAGCTGAATTTGCTCGTGGGCTTGCTTGGGCTCATGGGGCCCAACCCTTGCCCAGGTTGGACCTTGCGCGCTGGAGGGGGTTTTGGAGCCTAGGATTGCCTTTTGCTCGGACTGTACCCAAGCGCTGGAGGTGCTCTAATGAATGCTTAGATGGTACAAACTACAAATTAACGTGACAAACCAAGAATCTCACTAGTTGGTGTAGCCTCATATAACTCGCGTGCAGAGGCCTCATAAGAGTTATGAAGTACAAAAAAGGCCTTCGCAAAGTTCATGATTTATGGCAACAAAAGAAAGTCCAAGACAAACGATAAAGGATTTAATGATCTTTTTTTAATAGCTAATGCAAATCCAACTAATTCAACAATTAATTCATAATGCTCAAGCCCTATTTAATTACTTATTTTCCATCCCATCAACTTTTTTGTAATATTATGAGGATTATTATTATTATTATTATTATTGAGAAAGTGAAAATTTTGTATAAATATTATCTAAACTTTTAGGTATATGCTCAAGAGTGCTGTTATTTCCAACAACCTGTCTTATTTTCCCGCTCACTTTATTTTCAAAATTTTAAAGACAAAATTAGCTCGTTATAAAATTACTTCTAAGGACTTGGAAAAAAACATATTGAAAAATTCATATTTAAAAAATCGAAAAAATAAAAGATTGTACAGAAACCACCAGCCATCATGAACCTAGCACTACCTCCCCTAGTCGATGCCTCCCACCACGAATCTGTCAATTATATGAGCGGATGAGATTTACAAATAAGACTTGCTGGTGGAATATGGATCGCAGGTCTAACTGAACCCCGGTCAACTTATGGTAGATCGACAATCAACTTATATATTCCTTGTGTTCTAAAGAGAGAGAGAGAGAGGGAGAGGGAGAGAGAAAAGAAGAGAAACAAAGAGGAAGAGGGAGGGGTGGTGAGCGGTGGTTGATGGTTCTTTTTCTTTTCAATTTTTTATTTTTTAATTGTTTAAATTAATAATTAAAGGATATTTTAAGAATAATGGTGGGTGAGAAGATAAGATTATGTTTTTTCAAATTTATATGATGGGTGAAAAGATAAGTTAAGTGAAAAAATAGAATAAATGGGTGGAAATAACAGTATTCTATGCGCGAATACCATATTAATTTTTAATTTTTATTTTGAACCACCTTATGGTTTTAGCGGTTACTTTAAAAATCCAAATAAAAAAGCCGCGAAAACCCAAAACCCGAAATAGATAAAAGATTTTCTTTCTCAATTTTTCTCTCCCACGCCTAATCTTACTCTGATCGGCACCATCCCTCGTCCCGCTCATCCCTTCCTTCGACGACAGACACATCCAATAAACACCAGAATGCGCTTCCAGGCTTCTAATTAGAGTAAGCACCAGCCCATAAGAAGCCCAAGGATTATAATTCATGGTCGCCAACTCTTGAAGCAGTGGGTTCCGAATCTTCTGCCTCTTTGAATTTTGTGGGTTGCAGTTGGGTTTCAGTTACTGGATGTGGATTTCCCTCTTTTATTTTCTTCTAAATTTTAAATTCTTTTCGGGGATTAATTATCTCTCTCTCTCTGAAAATAGATGCTCATTGAGCAACCCACAATCTAAAAGTGGGATCTTTACTTCTCAATCTCAAAACCCATTAATTAATTTCCAAATTTTTTTCAAAACCTCTGCCTGTGGGGAGTTTTCGACCTGGGTTAATTGGGTACTTTAGGGTCTCAGTTTTATGTGCCTACCTGTTTGATGAAATGTTTCAATGAATGCAGGTCTTTTAAGGAGCACTCATTTCGATCGCCTCATCATTTTTATGATGTATGGAACAAAAGCCATCCAACTGGTCAAAGAAATTGCAAATGGCGAAAAGGGGCAGCTCACGCCTTTCAGTGTACAGAGAGAACTGCCCTGTTTCTAATTTTTATTCGAATTTCCCTAATTCTATCTGTTTTTATCAAGTTATATGTAGTATCCTCTAATTTGATATATCTTGGCTTCATCTTGTAGAGTGATGTATTTAGTGAAGTAATTGCAGAATGTAGTCAACACTTTGCTGACCTTCGATCCTTGATAAGGTAACACAATTTTGAGTTTTTCCTATTGTAATTGGTTTTTGTTTTGTTTTGTTTTTTTTTGCGTTTCTTCATTTGCATTCCACAGCAGCAAATCACATGCTCAATCTCACCTGAGATGATGAAGTCGTTCAGATTACCTGGTGTTGTGGTTGTGCTGGTGCTATAACTAAGGGGACTTTTCTGTTGTTTAATAGCTATCGTAAATCATTTTCAACATTGAACATCTAATTTGTCAGTTAGTAATTATTTATATTTATACGGTCCCTGTAAGTCTTCCAGTTAACACAATATATTGCACGTTTTACTTCCAGATGTCTAAATCACAGATGATGATTTCTGTAAATGACTTCCTGTAACAATGTTTTATGGTTACTTCATGTAACTCAGGCTTTATTGTATGGCTAGTCAATTTAATAATTCTTTCTTTGAAATTTTTTGTTTTCCTAACTATACAATTTACTGGAAAAAAAGATCTGTGCCAGTCAAGACATTCAGACAATGAATATGACATTTTCAATTTACAACATTGCAAATCATTTTTTCATTACACTGTTTTGTTGGTTGGTGCATTACTTTGTTGAGCCAGTCTTTAACATTTTTCAGCGTGGACTTAGGTTGTCCCAAGAGTTAGAGTTGGATTACAAATCATCTTGTAATAGGGGCATTTTGGCACTTGCCTCAAGAATTTAGTTATATTTTTATATATTTTGTTTTGAGAACTCCCATTTCATGTATTGATTAAAACTGTGCATCTCTTTGCTTTCTGTCTACAATTCCATATGCATTATATATCTTTTGGCTTGTGTACTCAATCAACACACATATGACTTGATGTTGCAACAGGAAAATGCAGGAAGCAGGATTAGATGTTGAAACAAGTAAGAATGAGGACCACTATGGGCAACTCATTCACCACCTCTCGTTAGTTCGCAATAAACGCTGCTTGATGGCATATATGTAATGTTTTTATCTGTTGTGTTATTATATGATTACGCTTCGTTCTAGTTGGTATATTTTAAGTTCTCATGGTTCTTATAACCATGCAGGTACAACCGAGCAGAAATTTTACGAAATCTGGTATGGAAGGTCGGGTCTGAAATTCCAGAAGAAATTCAAGAGAAGCTTAGTCACTCAGAGAAAGAGTACTTTAAGAAACATTCAGAAGCTTTAAAATCATATATGTCGAGAGTGGTTCTTGAGTTGGCAGTGGTAATCTCTCTCTATATACTCGCAATTAAACTTCATTGTAAAATAAATGCATAGGTTATCGAGTCCTCTTTGATATTTAGATGTTTGTGAATTACAACTAAGATGGGTTGCTGATTCAATGGGCATGTTCATAATTGGAATGATTCAAGCTGGATGACTGTTTGTTGTTAAAAACTGGAAAGTACTGTACTTTAATTGAGTGGCACAATAGAGATGTTATTAATGAAAATGATTTGAGAAACTTGACTCTTGGTTATTAATGACAGAATTTTCATTATCATTCTGAGTTCTTGTGTTTTCCAGGATATGGTCCCCCCAAAAGATCCCTACATCAAGGTGAGAGTACTCGACGACATGGGTGAAGTAGAATTACCAAGCGATAATACAGCCAATTTTGCTCGTCACTCTATGCATTTTCTTAAACGAACTGATGCTGAGAAATATATTTCACTGGTATGTTTCATTTACATGACAGCTTGATCCTCATCCACTTCTGTTTGTTAAAATCATAGCTCTCTAACAACTATCCTGGACTAATAGGGCAAGATGGAGGAGCTCACAGGCTGATTTGATTGGCTAAAACTGCTAAACCGTTCTTCCTTGGACTCCATACTATTCTGTATACTATTGTATCATGTTCAGTTTGTGGTTAAATTAATAATTGTTTTCTTAGTTTATCCTTAATAATGTAGCTTTCCGACTACATAAGCATAAACATGTCGTGTGTGGCAGTTCCCTGCACAAATTATGATAAAAAAGTTGACAGTTTAAGTGCTTAGATTTTACTTATACATCCTTTGACAAATGCATATTATTGGTTAATTTGGGTCAACTTCTATGATGAGTGCAACTTTACCGTGCTTAGAGTTATTGTCTAACATTTACAGATACAGAAACAATACCTGGTACCAGATCATTTGGTTGATTTGGGTTCAAAGTCAGTTAAATAATATTAAACCAATTAGCCCATAATTAAGAACCTTTTAGTTCACTTATCTTATGGCTATATTGACTTGCTTAAACATTATAAACCAAGTGGCCTACATCCGTCTCTGTTTTTGGCATGGTTAAATTGCTTCTGGTTGAGATTTCACATCTCACTTTGTTTGGTTGTAGTTCACTTAATGCTTGAACTATAAGCTCTTCCTCTGCATAAAACTGAGAATATTAAAAAAGTAACAATGGCACAATGCCAAAAGACGAAATCGATAAAAACTAGGATCTCTAATTTTGTAGATTCTGGTTGAATTCGGATTTCAAATTTACTGAGATTCAATCAGGCTTTCAGTTTGATCGAGGCCATTGTCCAAATTGAGAAAAGCGGACTGCCGATCATATAAATACATTTCAAAACTGATGGAGTCCGAATTGAACTAAATGCTTTGATTGACATGTCTCAATGCAAGATCTTGTAATTTCCACTGAAGAAGCTGCAAAGTTATGACCTTTTGTGTCTACGACTACTGCTACTACTGCTACCACTGCTGCTGCTACCAGATTTTGAGCCCTCAGATACACAAGCATCAACAGCTCCTAAAATCTGACCTTCAAATTTATGGCCTTTAAGGAAAGCCCTTATCTTCCTAACCACTTGCTTTTTCATCACTCTGCGCTCTGCCGTAGAAAGGTGCTTGCACTTATCTATGCCCTTCAGAAATCCAAGCAAGGTTTCCCCAGACCCCCCACTAGCCTTTTCTATTTTCACAAGCTTCTCCACCACTAGCAAAGAAAACATGAGTTCTATGCAGGATTTGTTTCCGAGCTCCACAATATCTAAGAAGCACCGCATGTTCACTTCCCGTGTCTTCATTGATTTGCTCTCCAGTGATTGAACCATCCTCTCTATAAGACCCATCTTAAGGATTTGGTTCAAAACAAGAGCACCACCACTGCCAAAAAGCATCTGGTGTAGTGCTGTGTAGGCTGCATCCTGCAACTCTGCAATGCTGCAATGCATCATCTTAACTAGGTTGGGTACAATATCATACTCTAGAAACTTTTTAATGCACGGTTCTCCGCCAGAGCAGGCTAGCTTCGTCAATAGAAAAGCAGATTGAGAAATCATTGAATTTTGTTCATACTGTCCGGGCTGCAAGAGTTCGGAAAGCTGTTTGATTAGTGGACTTTTTGTAATCATGTCTCTGATTCCTGGTTCTCCTGCTTTCTCCACAATTGGTATGAGATCTTGCATTGCCTCCAATACCATCTCGTTATTGCTGTCTAGTACCTTATGAATGACATCTTCAAAAGTTTGCGACTTTGGTAGAAGGGGCACATTTTGATCTTTCAAAGCAAATCTTTCCAAATAATGTCTAGCTTGCCATGGCAAAACGTTTAGATTTGTGGTTTCAAGAGACCTTAACACATGAGGGCCTCCCAACTCATAAAATGCCTTCAATGCAACTATGGCATGATGTTGAGCTACTTCGGATCCATTCGCAAGGAGCAAAAGAAGATTCTTATCAATCTCAAAAGCAAGCATTCTCTCGATGGCTTTCGATTTCCCAGATTTGGTTAACGACATCAATATGGTAAACATGCTCTCATGCCATTCATCGGCAGTTGGAGAGAGCAAATTGGCCAAACGATTGAATGGAATGCTCCAGAGCACCTTCTCGACTGTGTTTGGGCTTCCGAATTCTGCAAGCTTTGCGAGGACAATTGAAATATCTGTTTGGATCAAAGGGTCCTCACAAGTTTCTAAGATTATTGCCAACTTGCTGACTGCACCAGTAGTTTCAAGGGATGGAAAATAATTGCAATAATCAGTCTTGCTAAATACAGTGGTGATGGCTTGTGCAGATACAGCAATCAGACTCTCTGATTCTGTAGAGATCAGGTCTGCGGTCCTAGGACCCAATAAGCTACTAAAGCTTGCTCTACTTTCTTCGAGTTCGGAAATGGATTTGCTAGCCATTAGAGCCTGAATAGAGGCCTTTAATGTGATAATCACCTGCTTTTCCTCAAAAGCATTGAGGAAATGCTCTATTTTCTTTTCAGCAAAACTTTTTACTTTCTCTTTCCCAAATATAAGAAGCCAAGGGCAGATAAATGCAGTTTCTTCAGGTGTGGATTCATTTAGTAGTATCTCCACCAAATCGTTTGTCTTGCTACCAAGGTACAGAGCAACCATGTCATGTACCAAGTATAAGGGATCTGTATCGATTTTCATCAGCAAAGAGCCTTCAACAAGCTTGCATACTATGAGAGGGAACAAGGTCTCCTGCCCAAGAACTGACCAGACAGCCTCAACACAAGCTTCTGGTACAGGTTCTACCCATGAAAGAGCCGACAGAGCAATGAAGAGCTTTCGAGAGTCTCCAGGCATTGCATCTAGACTGAACTCAAAGGACCCAAAAATGGTTACTGCATTCTCAGCTTCTTTTTCGTTCACATATGATACAGGACCGGGTGCACATGTAGCGAAGGTGGATAAGTTGGTGATGGCCTGTGCCCATTTATCAGCTCTCATTTCTTTTCTGAGAGCCTTACCCATAACAGCAACTGTCAGAGGGTGGTGGCCACAACGCTCTAGTAAGCTTTCTGCTACATGCTACATATAGAATAAGAAAATTCCAACAAATAAGTGAAGAAAAACTGGAAAATTGATGGAAGAGCACATAAAGAAAGTGGATGCAACTGAGGCTTAATCAATGTTATTCAACTACATCTCCACCTTTTACAAATACAACTGCAGGCTTGACTATAAGATCATGTAAAATCTCTATAGGAACCACACAGAAAACATATATGCATCAACACAATGTAATGGCTGAAAAATTGTGACAATGCAATTTAGTAATTTTGCAGAAATAGAATTGCAGCGTAATGTCATTCATACCGGTAACTCTTCTTTGCTTAGGAGGCTATGGTAGAGAAGAATTTCCATGCTTATCTCCTTTATGTCGTCTTTGCTTAGTTCCACCTTTTCAGCTTCTGTTATTTCATAGACAGCTTCATTTCTTGTTGTGACAAGGTACTTGCAATCATTATCATATAACTTTGCAAATCTCTCAATGATATCCTGCTCCCATACATCATCAAGAAGAATAAGAATGCTCTTCCCATACAAGGCTTGTTGAAGCAAACAACCAATATATTCTAGGTCTCCAGAACATTCATCCTTAATCTTCTTCCAAAATCCGATCTGCACCAGAAATTTACACAGTTTTCTTGCCAAGCGCCTCTGGTATTCACCTATATTTCTGTTGCAAGCAGCTCTACTGCACCATTGGCCAAAAGCAAGTTCAACTGCACCATCCATGAATTTCTCTGGAGGATCAGAAGCTACTTGACGAGCCAAAAAAGACTTCCCAATACCAGATAGACCAACAATTAGAATGACTCGATGAGAACCATCTTGTTCCAGTAAATTCCTCACAAAATAACATTTACTCGAAACTGGGTAGCCTTGTTCAGTCTTGATTTTCAGTTGAACTGAGGTGTCTTCTGCAGTTGATTCTATTGCTTTCTCAACATGGTGAACCATTGTTTGAGATTCAAGCCACCAATTCAAGTCATCCCTTATTGAGTTTACTAGTCTCTCAAGTGGATCTCCAGCCATAGACGTCCAAACTACCTTAGCTATGTTCTTAACCTTATTTTTTGACACCATTCTCCTGGCCTTGCTGATATTTGGATGTAGGCGTTCTATCAGGGAATTCAAGCTTTGGATTTGGTAATCTAATTGAGGATTATGAAGCTTGTTGACATGTTTTTGCTTAATTCGGCGACTCAAGTTTTCAAGATCACAGACAAATTCCTCTAAGCTCCGAATTCTCTTTGGAGCTTCATCGAAATTTCTAGACGCTTGGTCTAATGCAGATATAGCACTTACCATGCTTGAAACTATCTGTGTTGCAGAAGCAATAACTTGCAGAGCATCCATTGCTACTCAAAACCGTATGCTACCAAATTCTACTTGTATTTTGTCAAATAAATACACATTCCCACAGAAGGATTCCCAGTGATCAATGAGATGTTAGAGGCTCCTTAACCTTATTTCTGATCATTGGGAACACATTCTCACCGAACTTTACTGACTTTTCCAACTGTTTATCTAGAGACTCTGTGAGGCAATTGATTCAAGGAGCACACTCAATTAGCAAACAATTGAGACGAAATATCCTTCACAGATTAAATCAAGATTCATTTAGGGAAAAGAAATGTCTTTGACTGATGCTCGCCAAACTGATCCATCAAATTCAACCAAATTGCAATCAGACAACATAATAATAGATAAACCTGGGACTTCCAATCCACATTTTTTTGCACCAACTCCCATTAATTCCAGAGCATAAGTAATAAGAATAAAGAAAGCAACCAAAATCCATGAAAGAATAAAAACCCAGTTTTCATTTGAAGGAAATGAACGAACGTTCAATCCCCAAAACCATCCAAAACTATCAATTCCAGTTCATTAAGCTCTTAAGAGTCAAAACCCAGTTTCCAAACCAGCAAAATGAACAAGCAAGCACTTCGAACATTCAAGAATTTTTTTAACAATAAAGCATGCATTAAATTAAGTAAAACTTGAGAAAGAAAATACTATTACCTTTTGAAGGCTTTGAATTGAAGAATGAAGATGTTAATGGTAACAATAATACCAAAATAGTGAATGGTGAACAGCTTGAGATCCATTTGACATATCCAACTCTGTTCGTCAAAGAGCACAAAATTAAAAATAAAAATGAAAATAAGTGTCAAGGAAGATAATGCACGGAAGAGACTATTGCGCCAGATTCCAAGAAGTAAACTTCAACACTTTTTCAGCTCGGAAGTCAACTCAACAGCACTTTCCTAAAGAATGATTCTTTGATGAAATTTGAGTTTTACCCAAAAAAATCTAAATAAGACACCATCACGTGTGGGGAAAGTGGCAACTTTGGTTTTTTTTTTTGGGGTATTTCCAACCCAGCGGCCTAGTCCAGGCAAAAGGCCTTTGGGACTCAAAATTCATTTTTAGCGTCCAATTCTTGTCAGGACAAGAGATGGGCTTCATTAATCTGGACAAGGCCTAAGATAAGATGAGCTTGAACTCCTGTGCGCGGGTTGTGACGTAGCATACAAAATTATGAATATTTTTTCTTTGGCGCGTGACGTACATTTGGGGATTGCGCACGCCAATGGTAAAAAAAAAATTTGAATTGTTTTTCGTTGACGACTTTCCTCCGAAGACTAGAAGCCACGTGGCGCTACTTTGAGTGTATGATCAATTTTTCTATTGCCATCCAACAACTTGAAAAAAATTCTTTGCATGCTGGGCAAGTTATTGCTTTTACAATACACTTTTGTTTCACTGTGTTGCATATTGTAGTATATATACAATTTTTATACTATTAATATTTATAATATAAAGTAAAAAAAATTTAGAAACCCTATGCATTGACGCCACTTGCACCATGCCGGGCCGCTGCAGCCAATGTCACAACATCTTCTAAAACAAATACTGGTATAATAATCTAATAAAAGGTTCTGTCCACCACATCAGAACAATGGTTAAGATATTCGAAGCTTATTAAAAACAAAATGACATTAGGGATCCAGAATCCATGAATTTGCATGCACACTCCATGAGAATTGATGTAATTTAGAGGACATTTAATCTAAATATAAGACATGATGTATAAGATTATGTGAAGGCATTGAATTATATAACATGGTTGCTTTGATTGAAAAATGAAATTATAATAAAATTAATGTCGCACATGTGGATAGTAATAATATAGATGGCCACATTTTTTTAAAATACAAGTGAGGGTGGTATTCTCACAAATACTCATACGAGTTCAAACCTAAGACTATTGATTTGCAAGTTAATGCCCTTTTCCATCAAACTAGACCCCGTTAGCATAGATGACCACTTTTGACTAGATATGTTATGATTATAAATTATATCTGCAAGAATTGTTAGTAATTTTCTCTCTTTAATGAAGTAAACAGTGCTACACATATGTACTATGGATCATCTTGGTACATCTCATTTTTCAAGATGTATATGATGAGAACCAAACTTGTATACTGCTTGATTATCAACAAAAAATTTCCTGATTTTCAAATTCTGGAAATTTTGGGTATCCTTTTTCCGATTTTTCATAGCTTGGAAAAATACTTGGAAAAATACGTGCGTAGAGAACAAAGACTTGAAAGAAATTTGAATGAAACAGGCCTGGCCAAGAGGAGACTCCAATGGTGCAATTAAGATTCCCTCAAGCCCACTTTATATACATAGTCCAAAAGAAAATATCCAACTTTTTTTTTCATGAGCCAATACAAATAAGCCCAAGTCAAATTTGAACATATTGCTCATCCAACGTATGTTTGGTGGAGTCATTCTATAGTAAGAGCTTTATATATAGCCATTACGTGAGGTTCTATCTCTTAATCATTGTATCAAACAAGTCAATTTAATCTAACGACTAGCCAATTTAATCTAACAATTAAGAGATATGGCCTCACTTAAGGGCCATATATAAGGCCCTTATTATAAAATTCTTAATGTTTGGTGATGGTGAAGATTGTAACCTTTTGTTTTTATCTAATTTTTTTGTGTGTGCGAATTTGTTTGCTGAATTTTTTACTTGCAAAAGAGGGGAATGGACGAAAAAGAGAGATGTCACATGCTCACAACATGTCTTATTTGATTAAAATATGAATGAGGGTACAAGATTAGGGTGTATAAGAACTCCTTTAATTTGCAAATTTCTCACTTTTTTCCCTCTAATTGAAAAACACCCTTCAACCCAAAACCATGCCCATTTATTTCCATCTCCAACTACCCTCCAAACTACCATTCCTGACCAAAGATCTCTATACAAATAAATAGCCCCATCATTCCCTACACACTTGGTACTTCCCCAACTTCCCCTTTCCCCTAAAAATCTCATCTCCAATTCACTTGGCACCTTCTGAACCAAAACCCAAACATCTCCCTCCCCAAGCTCCCATATACAAACTCCCAAAACACATGCCCCTCCACCGACAAGTGTCAAGCTCCCATTGCGCGAAACCAGCACGGCGAATTCCAGCTCGTCTGCCATTGGCACACTCAGCTCCCTCCACGTGTTCGACCCAATCTCATATCCCATCAAGCTGTAGGCCCGGGCTGATGTCATCCAATACAAAACCCCATCACAATACACACTCTCCTTTGGGGTCCAAACTGTAAGCCTCACCGCAAATTCCATTGGCATGGACCCCACAACTCGCCACGTGTCGAGCTGCGGATCGTACATTTCCAATGTGGGCTCGTATGTGGTGCCGCCGCGGGATGCCTCGGACATCCCGCCTGCCACGTACACTCTAGAATTAAGAAATGAATTTCTTGGGAATGGAAGTGTTGAAAGGTGTACAACGCCAACAGCCGGGTTGGTCCTTCTGGTGTTCAACATTGGGAAGGGCTTGTACTGCCTGGTAAACGGGTTGCACATACCCAGCTGGAGAAATGTGGAGTTAGAGGGCCTCAGCAAGAGGAGGCTCTCAAGTAGGCCCACAGGCCTAACTGGGTCCGGCAAGAAATCCAACGGCAGCACATACCAGTTGTTGTTGATGGGATTGAGGGCATAGCAGCAGAGGCCATGGTTGTGCGGTGGCAAGGCTATGAACCAAGGAGGGTGAAAATTGTGCAGCAAAAATGGGCTCTTCGTGAGGGCACGAGTGTAGTGGTTATAATCAGTTGTGGTGCAGGCACAGGCTTGCCAATGTCTGCATGTTGACTTGGCGCATGCAAAAGAGTCAGCAGAGAGGAAGGAGAAGACGTTGGTGAGCAGATCGGAGGGGAGGCTGCTCCACATAGCGAGAAGGAGAAATTGTGGAGTAGTAAAATTTGTAAGGTTCTGTAGAAATGTGGAGGATCTTATAATTGCAATAATTGGAGGTGAATTATTTTGAAGGGCATATATTGACGTGGGGATGCGTGACCCACATGAGATATCAAAGTATAAAACGTTATCTGATCTGGCCCACATGTGACAAGTTGCTTGATTGAGCCACCAAGGGACAAGAGAGACATCAATGAAATTGGACGATCTCTTCATTTTTGGCTTCACTCTTTCTTGGCAAACTCTTCTTATTCAATGATTTAATCAAGCACTAAACTATTATATTATTAATTGTTAGTGGAGGC
>NC_047652.1:5819095-5845524 GCF_902201215.1 Prunus dulcis | reverse complement strand
TTACTGAAAACTCCAGTTGTTCCAGTAAGGTCTGATATTACAGACACTAGTCCTACAGTTGATTCTGATGAAGAGGACGAGGATGATGAAGAGGAGGCACCTACCCAAGAGCCTCCACAGCAACAAGATTCTATTGCAATCAGAAGATCGAGAAGGGAGATTCGAAAGCCTGTTCGATTTCCTGATATTGTGGCATATGCACTTCCCGTTATTGAAGATGATATTCCATCCGCCTACAAAGAAGCTGTCAGAAGTTCAGAGAGCGTGGAGTGGAAGAAATCTATGGATGAGGAGATGAAGTCTCTTCAAAAAAATGAGACTTGGGAGCTGGTTCAGTTACCAAAGGGGAAGAAAGCAATTGGTTGCAAATGGGTTTATGCCAAGAAGATGGAATCTTTGGGAAAGGACAATGTGAGATTCAAAGCCAGATTAGTAGCTAAAGGATATGCTCAGAAGGAAGGCATTGACTACAATGAGTTATTTTCTCCTGTAGTAAAACATTCCTCTATTCGTATTTTGTTGGCTTTGGTTGCACAGTTTGACCTTGAGTTGGCTCAACTTGATGTCAAGACTGCATTCTTACATGGTGATTTGGAGGAAGAAATTTATATGTCTCAGCCAGAAGGTTTTAAGGTTGCTGGAAAAGAAAATTGGGTTTGCAAATTGCAAAAATAATTGTACGGCTTGAAGCAGTCTCCAAGACAATGGTATAAGCGATTTGATCGGTTTATGATCGGGCAGAAGTACACAAGAAGTCATTATGACCATTGTGTATACTTTCGCAAGCTACAAGATGGAACCTTCATCTATATGCTTTTATATGTTGATGATATGCTTATAGCATGTAAAAGCAAAGTGGAGATTGAAAGGTTGAAGACTCAACTGAGTAATGAATTTGAGATGAAGGACTTAGGAGAAGCTCGGAAGATACTGGGTATGGAAATTGAAGAGGGAGATATTCTTCTTCAAAAAGATTGGGACCGCTGAGAATCCTGCGGATATGTTGACAAAGCCAGTTTCGTTGCTCAAGTTTAAGCACTGCTTAGACTTAATTGGCATTTGTCAAAGTTGTTGATTGCCCCATGGGGGATTGGGAGACGACCATTGAGAGTGTTGCTTCGAGGTTTTGAGCCAATGTGGAGATTGTTGAAAATTGGCTCAAATGTAGAAGAATTTTGGAGTTGCCCATGTGTGTCAATGTTAGTTGCCCATGTGAATCAATGTTGGCTTGCTATCTTTGTCAAAATGGGTGGATTGTTTGGTAGCCATCCATGGTTGGTAGCCAACATATGAATAGTTTGAGTTTGCATTCACACTCTTGCATCTTTGGCTATAAATTGGAAGCAAATGGTTTCATTTGAAGCATCTCAACCAAAGAGATCAAACCAAGTGTGGAGTAGAAGAGAAAAATAGCAAGAAAGGCATTTTTTCCAAAGAGAGAAACAAATTCTCTCTAGTTGTTCTTTGCTTTGTATCATTGTTTTCTCTTCCTTTGTGAGTGTGTGAGGTTGGGTGTATTTGGGTCTTTGGGAAATTGAGTGGTAAACACTATTGTATTCTCTCATTGATTATAGTGGAATACTCCGTCGTCTCCAAACTGGATGTAGGCAATTGCCGAACCAGTATAAATCTTGGTGTTGTTCTTGTTGATTATTTTGTTCAATTTTTTCTCCTGCCAGTAGTTGTTTATTTTTCACTCGAAGTTGGTTGACGCTTCCGCACAACAGAAGACATCTTCAGAATCTTGAACACAAAGAAGTTTGTGTTATTAATGGATGATTTATGGGAGCCGGTTGAATTAACCAAAATAGGGGTTCCAGCTCCTGACAGTCGGAACAAGTTCAAGATAGTTTTCACAACTCGCTCTGAGGAGGTATGTGGTCATATGGATGCCCAGAAGAAGATTAAGGTGGGGTGTTTGACTTGGGACAAAGCATGGAACTTGTTTCAGGAGAAGGTTGGGAAAGAAACACTTCTTCTTCATCCAGATATCCCCAAGCTTGCTGAAATTGTGGCGAACGAGTGTGGGGGTTTGCCACTGGCACTCATCACAGTGGGCAGGGTCATGGCCTGCAAGAAAACACCCCAAGAGTGGAAGCATGCAGTTCAAGTCCTGAGAAGATTTGCCTCCGAGTTTTCAGGAATGGGAGATAAGGTATTCCCTCTTTTAAAATTCAGTTACGATAATTTACCAAGTCAGAAAGTTAGATCATGTTTCTTATACTGTGCTCTGTTTCCGGAAGATTTTGTTATACTTAAAGATGACTTGGTATATTTTTGGATGTGTGAGGATATATTAGATGAATATGGTAATGTAGAGGAAGCCAAAAATGAGAGTTACCATATCATAGGAACTCTTCTTACCTCATGTTTGTTGGAAGATGAAGGAGATTCAGTAAAAATGCATGATGTAATTCGTGACATGGCATTGTGGTTACTAGCTCGCGACCTTGGGAAAGAAGGTGAGAACATCCTTGTGGATACAGGTGCTTATAATGCACCAAATGTTGCGAGATGGAAGAACGCGAAAAGGGTTTCATTGATGGGTAGTGGTATCAAATGTCTAGATGAAACACCAAAATCTCCCAACTGGAGTTGCAAATCTAGTTTCATTACAACATCTGAATTTGTCCAAAACAGCCATAAAATGGTTGCCGGTGGAGATAATGGCATGTGCACGCCTAAAGTATTTGAACTTAGAGCATACATTTAAGCTTGATTATGTTCCACCAAATTTATTATCAAGTTTTCCGCTGCTTGAAGTTTTGAGAATACTAGATTGTGGTTCTTCTGACCGAATTTTTTTTAATAGTGGGGAAACCATGATAGACGAACTGCAGGGTTTGAAACACCTTGACGTCTTGTCTTTGACAGTTGGAAGTATCTCTTGTTTCGAGAATTTGGACAGCCACCACATATTAGTGACTTGCACTCTAACTTTATGCCTCAAGGGCGAGGATTACGGGAACCCTTCAAGGTATCTTGATTTATCACCTGTGGCGATGGCAAATTTGAAATGCCTTGATACCCTTCAAATTGAAAGTATAGTGGATGTGTACTCCACGTGGATAACACGTCTGGAAAATCCGAATTGCTTCCTTGGTCTTCAGTTCTTAGAAGTAGGACGTTGCACGAATCTCAAGAACCTGGAATGGCTCGTTTTTGCTCCAAATCTCATCCACTTGCATGTATATTGCTGCTCTAAAATGACGACAATACTCGGTTTGAACAGAACGGAAACTACCCCATTTGCAAAACTCACTGTTTTGCTTTTGGGCAAACTACCTCACTTGTGGAGAATATGCGAAAATCCCTTGCCCGTTCCATTTCTGAAGAAAATCCTTATACATGGATGTCCAGTGCTCACTAGGCTGCCTCTCAACTCTAGCAGTGCTCAAACAAGTAATCTCATTATTGAAGGAGAGGATGAGTGGTGGAATGGCTTAGAGTGGGAGGACCAAGCGGCTCGAAATGCTTTTCTTCCCTGCTTCAGACCCTATAATGTCCGTTCACTAGTTCAAGTGAGGAGGGGCTTCTCTCAAATGTCCGTTCACTAGTTTAATTGATACACCTTTTTATTCCAATAGCATTTAAGGCAATGTATTATAGTCCGGCTCTGTACATGATGTCTGAACTTTAATAATTACATGATTGTCAATATGTTCTCGCTAATGTATTGATATTATCAGTGATGGAGCCAAGATTTTATGTGTGAAAGGGCCAATATATTAGGGTTTAGGGTTGATTCATTTCCCAGTGTTAAGCTTGTAAATAAATAAATAACTGATTATCTTTAATTTCCTATTTTCTTAAATATACTTGTGAAAGAAAGATTTGATTGGCTATTTCTTTTAATTTTTATTAATTATGTTGGTGGGATATCCAAGAGTAACTTAGTCATATTGCTAAGGAAAGAGCCTTTTAGTTGGAGGTGGAAATGTAAATCCCTCATTCTCTTTATTGTGGGGGGCCACAAGCATTATTTTAATAGAAAAGTTGATATAGATCCAAATTCCTACTGACTTTTGTGCCACATAAAATTACATTTCTATTTTAATATTTTATGATGTAATGTTTATATTATTTTATTTTTTAAATTATTTTTTTTTAAATGTTGTCCCTTAAGACTTGAATCAGGTAATAGTGATTTATGTCATATTGCATATTGCCTACTGCCTATTGCACATGTATATATATATATATATATATATGTTTTTTCATATTTTCGACAATGTGTAATAGTATTTTATGTATTTTTTTTTTATAGGTAACATACAATTTTATTTTGTCTATTTTTGCATCTGACTTATAGATAGTCTTCTAATTTATGTTCCTAACTTATAGGTAACACGATTTATCACTAAGTATTTTTCGTTGCTAATAATAACACTATTTATCTGTATGTTAGGTACATAATTTAATGTGGGTGTTTGTATGATCGATTGGTATAATATGTGGGTCTTTATTTTTTTATTGATTAAATTATATTTTATCAATATATTAGGAATATTATCAAGAAAAAAATTCAAATTTTAAATTCTAGAATTCAATTACAAGGAAATAATGCATCAAATTTATATTTTCAATGTGTTTTCCTTATTTACCTCAAAGGATAAAATCGACACAACAAAAAAAAGTAATAAATGTCAAAGGACCTACATCTAAAACCAAAGACAGGAGGACTAAACCAATGACAGCTAATCGTTTTGAACCTACATCTAAGAAGCCTTTATTTTAATATATATATATATATATATATATATATATTATCCTAAGTTTTCCAATGCAAAGCCAATATGTATAGTATTTCAGAATTTTAGGAGGGCCAAGGCCCTTGCAGGCCTAAGCGCACCTTCGCCACTGCATATTATTATCGCCAACAAATCGTTCTGACATGTTAATAGTTCTGATTAATTTGACAACAAGAGATTTCGAAGTATGGATTTTGACACAACTAAGTTTAATTGGTCGAAAATGTTGACTAGTTGTTTGGATCGAGCGTAAGTTTAATTTGCTAATGTTTCCATGTTATAAGTTTGGTAATATGAGATGTTAAATTGTTAATATATATATCCCTTTATTAATCTAACCCAACTAATGTAATGAAGAAACAGTGGTTTGTCAATTAAAATTTATTCTTTTGTGATAATTGATAAAATATAAATAAAAAGAAGTTATGCATTAAAATATGTCTGACCCATTGCCAGAGAATCAATTGATTAATTTCTCATGAGATATATGACAACTGTGGCCATCCAATTTCAATATTGGATGTTTCAATTTTTTATTATTATTTTTTGTTAATATAGCAATGGGTCTATTTAAATAATGGCAAAAGAAAGAGTAATATGTGTTTTTAAAACGACATTGAACTAATGACTTGATAAATTAAATGCGTAGGAAGAGAAGAGACAAGGCAAAACTTAACAATCTAGCAAGTCTGATTAATTAATTAACAAGTCTATTACATATGTTAATTTTCTTTCTATGTTTATCTTCCTTGACGTTTTTGGACTTTTGTAGTTGTCAACATTTTCTAGAAAAGTCATCACTTTCAAGAAACTTTGTGTTCAAATTCTCTGCGACTGGGACCTCGAGTGCATGGGTGAATGTCTTTAAGACTTTAAATTTGTCTTCTTTATTGCAAGAGTGATCTATGAATATGATATGATATATGGTTCGAATCATTGTAATAAAATTGGCAAGAGATAATGTGACATTTGCCCCTCGATTTTATTTGCCAAGCCCAAGAGAGAAATGAAATCTGGAGAATGATTAAGGGACAACTTGGATTGCTCCTAATATATTTCAACAAATAACTTTCATTTAGAAATATTCGCAGCCTCCTTCCGAGCTCTAGCTCCAATTGTTGGTCTTTTCGTCTGTTACAAATACTATTCCAATAGTCAACTTCACAAATTTCTCTGTGAAGGACAACAATTTAACTCTGAGTAGCTCAAAAGCCAGTTGAAATTTTACTTATGCAAACATATATTACCCCAACTTTACCAGCAGAGGGTAACTTCAACCGAAAATATTCGCTTGAAAAATCAAGATCAATGACAGTAACAAATTACAATATACAGAAAATATTCGATATAATTCAAGGATTATTATTATTACAGGCCCTATAAAAACAACTAAGGTAAAACTTCAAAATGACAACACAACATTAAGTTTCAAAAAGTATAGAACTTAAGTTGGGAGCAAGTGGGTTGAATGGTTGTACCCAAGAGGTTTGGTGATACTGGTAGTGTTAATAGTGTGTTTGGCAACAAGTGTTCTAGCTGATGCTGATGATAATGATGACAGAATAAGTAACTTCCCAGTTTCACCATCTCCTGATTAGGCTCCTATGAGTCCGATGCTTGTGGGTAATGGTGTGTGAACAGATATATGAAGGAATCATCAAAGTACCCAGTCTACTCGAAATGTACAACTACATGTATGGAGCCCTGCATTAGAACTCTAGTGGATGGTGTCTACAGTAGTACATTTGGTTGTACAAAGTCCCTGAGCACCCAATTTGCAACTGGTAAGCTTCCCTAGGCCTCTTCCTCTAGACATCTTTCAAAATTTATGTCTTCTATGATAAAAAAAAAAAAAAAAAAAAAAAGTTGTCTCAACTCTAGTTCAATTGAGTTCCCTTTTATATAAGTAAAAGAAGATAGAATATTTGCATAGTTGCGTAATGACTCACTCAACTAGTCACTAAATGGACTGGTTTGGTTATGCTACTATTTTTAGCCATGCTCTGAACTAATCCGAACCGTTATGTTACAATGATTCAGTTTACAGTTTGAGTCCTAAACGAAACCAAACCGGACCACCCTTGCAAGTTACATAAGGATTGTATTCATGTGTGAAATAACATATAACAATAATGAATTTATACATGTGAACCTCACTGAGATTCCTTACACAAATATGAAAATGTATGTCATGGGATTGATATAAACTTAATTATCTACAATATGGAAAGATGCAGAAACCCATAATCAAAAGTGTACGATCTGAGCTAGACGTAAAATTGATTCGAATTTAATCATTGTTATTCTTTATGTGATAGGTATGGCTCAAGTGGAAAGCTACTTTGGAGCCTGCTACAACAGCTGCAAGAATCATTAACAGTAGATATTTTTACTTACCGAAACGAAAGGTTCTATATGTGTGTGTGTGTGTGTGTGTGTGTGTGTGTGTGTGTGTGTGTCTTTGCAATAAAAAAAGATGTACCAGATATTTTGTTTCCTTGAATGCTTTAAACACTACCCATAGTTCTCATCGATTGTATACAATAATGAGAATTATATGTATGATTGAAAAATCGACATAACGATTTTATTTATACTAGATTGTTATTGTGTGTTATATATGTCAATGAGATGTAATGTCTTGTCCATAGTTCCTGCAAATATAATTAGCTTCAGAAAGTCTGAATGTGGAGGATACAACCCTTTTAGGACTTTCAATCTCAAGGCCCTAGAGTTCCAATTTCTAAATAATCCTGCACCCTTGCTTGCTTTGCTGCCTTCCTCACCATTTTTACACACCATAACTCAGCTATAGCATATTGGATTTTACCACAAAATAATAGGAAATTTAGAACAGAAAATAAGGTAAGCTCTGGGATAGCAAAGGCCCTGCTGGAGATAGTGATCCTAGCTTGCTCCCCTGTATTTTTACTCATTATTTGACATATCGTACGATCTTTAAAGACCATCTTCAAAAAAGAATTAAGAAGTCAAAGTAGGAAGTTTTAAGGCTAAAATAGATGCTGGATTTGTAAAGGGTTTTGCTTTTACCATGATGGCACACAATATAAATCTAGGATTTTCATCATTTCCTTGCAGCAGTATGGTCAAATACCATGTTTAACCAGAGCCATTTTAATAAAATTAAGGATTAGTATGAGCTACTTGTTTCATTGGTAATCTTCAAAGAGTTCTTTCGTCATTCGAATAATATTTAATTCACAAAGTCACTACAAAAGAATGCAGGGGCAACATTTAATTGATGAAGTAATATATTTTACATTAATATCAAGATTCAAGTAGGAGGAACTGTTTTCTCTTTTATGTACCTTCTTTAGCAGATTGAACCCATTTTATGGTTGACCAGGCCAATGCATCCATAGGGTCAATGCATTTCTTAAGAAGAGGATCATCCAGGGGAAGAAGATCCCGCAAATCATCGGAGGCAAGAATTACAGCGTTGGCAGCCCTCACTAGAAGAACCTGGACTGCAATCCTCAAGAGATTCTGTGCCCCTTCTGTGTCCTTTCTGTTTAAGGCTTCAAAAGCAGGGATAACAGTGTGTTCCATTGTTGCTTTATCTGGCAGAACAACCTCAAAACCCTGCATTTAATGAGTGGTCAAATGAATACCATAACATGATGTAGCAATAAAAATGTACAATTCTAATCAGTATCAGTTATAACCATCTTGCAAAATAGCCATCTTTAGTAGGCACAGGCAAGAACAGGATGCTATTTGAAATTTCAGTGTTTTCATTTCAATCAAAATTTTCAGCAAAATGACACAAAGTCTTAATATAAACCTAAATTACCCTAATTAATCAAAAGAATGGGGAGTGTTTTCACCAAAGAAAAAAAGAAAGAATGGTGTGTGTGTGTGTGTGTGTGTGTGTGTGTGTGTGAACTTTCTAAAATCCTATTAAGAAAACTAGTAAGCTCATCTCTGTTGTGATGTAACCTAAATTACATTGGATATCCAATTCCCGCAAAACCATGATCTTGGTATTTCCTCTGCAGCAGTATCATTTGACATGTCTGCATAGAACATATGTTTTCTTCCTGGGGAATTGGTCATCTGTTATAAACAGATTGACCATTTCCAGGACCATGTCCTAACCATACAAGAATGGACAATCTGAAAGAAAATATGCAGAATCGAATTACCTCATTCCGCAGTTTCTCTTGATAGAATCCTGCTTTCAAAGTTGCATAGGTTGCAAGCACTCCAATCTGCAAAGGACTCCCAGCTTCAAGTGGCTTCAACTTTGCTTCCTTGAGTTCCCTGGCAACACACTCACCCATGTGAAGGAAAGGAACAGAACATCCCTCTGAAATTTGATCATGCCAAGAATGTGAAATATGACAAGGCATTACGATGCAACGAGATCCCGAATTTTCAAGATAAATCCTCTTACTCCTCAAATTCTCCACAATCAGAGTAGGATCCAATTCTGTACCTTCATTTTTACGGCTAACATAAGGAAAAGAAGGTCTCTCAATCAATAACAGCTCCTTACTCAACGCAGGATCAGAGCAAAGAACAAAAGGAGGACAACTTTCTCCATCTCTTGAACTCCAGTTAACAAGGTTTCTCAAAAAATTAAGAGTAGAATTAACAGATAACCCTCCTATTATACCAACTGTATTTGAACCAGAACCCTTCTTATACTCTTGAAACTTGCCACTTCCATCTGTGTGTAAGAGCACTGGGGATGGACTTAAAGCTAGACCAACATTCAACCTTGTCCTATACAGGGTTCTATGTGTATTCACGAAGCCCAATTTGCAGAAAGGATATTTCCAAGTGCACAAAGACATTGCTTCCATCAATCAATCCACACCAAAAAGTCTAAAATCACTGCTAAAAGCTTATAATTCTATATACATTTCAAACTTCACCAAAAAAGCAGAATCTGGTTTTAGAATTACGCAGTAAATGCAATCACTGAATTGTAGCTTACTTACTCCCAAGGAAACTACCAAGTCTAGCTAAGCAAATCCATGGACTCTCTCCCTTTCTGTTTCTTAAACTGAGAAAGGCAAAACCCAACTCTAAAACCCCAAAAATCTCTGTATTTCTCTCTCTATGATGACAGCTACAAAGAAGAACAAAAGACCAAGGTACATGTTTTCCAGGGTTTGGGGATTGTTATCACTAAATGGACCTATTTGCTTTGGGGGCCCCACAAGAAAGACATAATTCATCAATGGAACAAATGGGACAAATGTTTGTGCGTCTAACAGTATCAAAGTTGGCATTACATCATGTTCAGCCCTTAAACAAATGAAGCCTTGTTGGTCCCTAAACCAATGGAAGCCACTGATTTTGTAACAAATAATATGATTTAATGTATTCAGACAACATGTGTCTGCGTTAGCTGTGCGGCTCTGCATGTTTTGCAACTTGATCCTGGGGCTTGGGGTCCATTTCATCATATCAAGTATGAAAGTCTTCTTGTCCGTCTTTCAGTTTGTGATTGTGAGATTCTTTCAATTCGGTGAAAAAAAATATTGAGAGGTGGATCCTATTAATGTAGACGAAATTTATGCAAATAAAAAAGTGGTGAATTTATAACATTTTTTATGTGGAAAATAAAATTAGAGTGGATTAAAATTCTATCAATGTTATCATACTCCATCTTAGACTAAATTAATATAATTTTGGGACGGACAAGTTTTATTGTTATTATAATTAGAAATAATATATTTAACGTGCTTCTGAAAAGGCTAAAATCCTTTTTCCATACTAAAATGGGAATCCATGTATAACTAGGAGTTAGATGGCCCCATCTCTAATCACCAAATTCCCTATAAATAAGAGGTTAATGAGGAAGGGAAAAACGCTTTCACAATTCCCTCAAATATTTCTCTCTTTTTATAACAACAATATTAAAGGTTTTTTAGCAAAAACAAAAAAATTAAATTAAATTAAATTGTTAGTGTTTCTTCCTTCGTCACTCTCTCTCAACGCCCTATGGTATATTTCCTCTCTCTTTCTTCTCTGCTCTCTGTATCCCTTCTTCTCCTCCTCTCTTCCTACAATCACGCGCCAATGCTGCGGCATGGCCAGACCTGCTGCCGGCAGCTCGAGCAGATGCATGGAGGAAGATGATACTGGTCCTAAACGAAGGATAATTGGCCCTTCGTTGCCATCAGCTGAGTTTGTTGATGCTAAAAAGTGGTTTGACACGTGGTTCGCCCAACTTAGTGATATTGTGTCTTCGGAAGGGAGTTAGTCTTCAGAAGATCAAGTTCCTGCAAAAAGGGAGCGTTCGGTAAGACCTTGGGGTACCGGTGCGGTACCGGCCGAAGGCTCTCCGATGCTTAAGTAAGTACGGATTTAGTAAAGATTAGACTACAGATCAAGCGATAGCGTACCGTTGATCGTTCTGTCCCCTCCTTTTGGGAATAGGGGTCTCCTTATATAGGCCTGGGGAGGCGTGCATTATGTTCATATTTCCGATGTGGGACTGTGGGAGTTGGTCTAGAGCATGACACGTGTCCTAGGTCAAAAGCGTCATGAAGTGTAGGATTCGGTAGGGGACATGCCGAAGGGCCTGTGATGTCAAGCTGTCGTTTCCGTCCACGTGTCAGGTGGTCATTGGTTGTTAATATACGGTATAAACAGTAGTCCCCCAAGTTCTCTTCCGAAGGTTCTTCGGAAGGGAATTTGGTTCCATCCTGAGGGTTCATAGATGCCCTGCCGTTCGGCAAGTTTGTTTGTGGAAGGTTCCCCTGAGATCTAAAGCTGATGCTGAGAGAGGTGAAGGCAGGGACGCTTCGTTTCCCGTGCCTGGCGCGTGGAGACGCTTCGCCTTCTGCACCCGGCGTGAAAAGACGCTTCGTCTTCTGTACCAGGCGTGCAGCTGACATCACCATCCACCGAGCGACACGTGGCCAATGAAGCGACGTCTGACGGCTGTAATTATGAGCCGTTTGGTTTCCCGAGGCGTACCGTTGCAGCCCTCTCCCTATAAATAGAGATCGCTCCGGACATAAGAGTTCACTTTGCATTTGAGAGGGACGCGAGAGCTCTGCGTAGGCGATTTCAGAAGATTGTGAACGGCAACCAAGGCGATTTTCGAAGGTGTTATCGGCAATTAAGGCGATTACCGAAGAGCATTAACGGCAATCAAAGTCTCAACAATAGCAAAGGTAAGTTACCGTTCGGTACCATAATAATTTTTTCTTTATATACCCGCGTGCTTTCGTAGTGTAGGCTTAGCCGATCGTCTATATGGGCCCTCTTTCGGTAGTCTAGTGAACTATAGGTAGTGGCGTAGACATCGGTAGGGTAGTTCATTTCAAAGCCTTAGCCATCCTTTTCCTTTTTCTTGTTTTGTAGATGTCCGATAGCGAGTCTTCCTTCGGCAGTGAGCCCAATGCTTTCGATGAGGAGTTATCATCGGGCTGGGACCCATCCAGCGGGGCTGCGAGCCTCGGGGCCGAGAGTAGAGAGGACACCGATGTGGAAGTTATCGGTGAGGAGATTGTCTCCGTTCCTACCCACGGCATCGGCAAAGGTCTGATGACGGGGCAACCGCTTCCCTTGGTCGCGGTCTACAAAGATGGTACCCGATTCGGTACCTCCGATCATCAGCTGGAGGCCTCTACCTCTGGTCGCGACGATGTCGTCGCCGGTCCGTCCCGGTCGAGGGTTACGATCGTCCATCGAGAGCGGTCAAGGATACCGGTGGGCGTACCGAAGAAGACCCTGTTCGGGGTCGACTATTTGGAGCCCAACAAACTTACCGAACGGGAGCTCGAGAAGATTAGGGCGGAGTACCTCATCCCGGATTCGGTAAAAATGAGAATTCCGAGCCCTACCGAATCCCTCAGCGACCCGGGAGATGGTGGAGTCGTCTTCTTCACCGATATGTTGGCGCAGGGTGTCAGGCTGCCGTTGCAGCCTGCCGTTCAGAAGATCTTAGCCCAGATCGGGTATGCCCCAGGCCAGTATAATCCCAACTTTTGGGTGGCCTTAATGGGGGTGATAGCTGCGTTCGGGATTGCCGGGGAGGGGAAGCCCTCCTACGAGCAATTCTCGTACCTATACAGCGTCACGAAGTCCAAGAGTGCCGATCACGGCGGTTGGGTTCAGGCGAACTGCCTGAAGGCTTCCGAGCGAGGGCACTTCATCAGCGCCGTGCCGACTTCCCAAAAATCGTGGAGGAATCGGCGGGTGGTACTCTCGGGTGATTGGGAATCGCCGTCGGGAGTGTCCCCGCTGTTTCCGGTGCCTACGGCGTTCCAGATTGCCGGTAGGTAGTTATGTTACCAGTCGGTAGAACTATTGTACTTGTTATTCTTTGTTTTGCAACTCATTCTTCTTTCGGCAGGTAAACTAAAGCAACCGAGCCCCAAGGAAAGCGAAATTCGGCAGCTCGACAGAGTCAGGCTGAGGGTTCCTGCTGCCGAGCGAGTTTACCCGCGATTCCTTTTTACCAGCAATCTCATCAGAGCCGGCCTCGTCAGCCCTGCCGAGAGTAAGTACCTGTGCATTTCTCTTTTTTCTTGATCGATTTATTTTGCATGCCGACTGACCGAGTATTTTTCATCAGTGACTGACGCAAGGAAGGCTGCTGAAGCCATGAAAATGAGTGAGTCGTCCAAGAGGCGGCTCATGATGGGTCTGCAGGGCAAGAAACAAAGGAAACAGCCCGAGGCGCCTTCCGTTCGGCCGTCCACGGATCCCGAGGACGTAACTCTTGACGAGCGTCTTCGGCAGCTGGGTGCCGAACCAGTGGCATGGCCAACTGCCGGTCCCATTGCACCGAGGCAACCAGATGCCGAAGCTACTGCCTCAAAAGCAGCCGGGAAGCGGCCGATCACGGTAGACCTGGAAGCTTCGCCAGCCTCCAAGAGGAGCCGTCCTTCGGAAACCATGAGGGCTGTCTTCGCGGCGGAGGACGAGGACGGTCCTACCGAGGCCGTCACCATCGCCTGCCCCTCGAAGACGGTGCAATTCGTCAATCATATGATCCTCGGCTCTCAGATGAAGCTGCCGGAGGTTGACGAATTGCCGAAGAAGCTTCTTCGGGAACAGGCCGGGCGGGCCTTCCGTCTTCAGGCGTCGGTAAGAACTCTTTTCTTCTATTGTCATTCCATTTTTCGAAGTGGGGCTTCTCTCTGAATTTGCTAGTTGTGCAGGCGTCCATGGAGATGTGGCTCTGCGTCAAGCGGGCCATTAATGCTGCCGAACGGGCTAAAAAGGCCTATGAAGACGGCAGGACCAAGGCGGCCGATCTGCTGAAGGACAAAGAGGCTGCCGAGCGGCGGGGTTTTGCTGCAGAGGCCAAGGCTGAGGAGACACGGCTGGCCTTGGAGGCAGCGCGGACGGCGGCACGGGACGCTGAGGCTGCTTCGGAAGCGGTCCAGGACGCTCTGGAGGAGAGTGAGCGTACCAAGGCGGCGGAGATCGAGGCTGCCGTTCGGTCCGCTATCCAGGGGTACCGATCATCAGAGGAGGTCGCTGTCCTTCTGGATAAGGAGGTGGGCTCTGAGATGGCGGACATGTTGTACCGATTCAAGCGGTACAACCCTGGTCAGAAGCTGAACCTCAACTTCGCTACCGATCCCCCTCCCCTTCCCGAAGGAATGACCGAAGATATGATCGAGGATTACGAGGAGGAGGATGCTGCCGAAGGGCCTGGGTCTGCTGAGGCCGCTGCCGGGGACGAACCCGCCGTCTGAGGGCGTTTTTCTTTACATTCATCTTTGTATTTTTATTTTTAATTTTTATTTCGAACACATTGATGCCGAGGGCATCTTTTAATTTAAGTTTGTGTTATGATTCAAAGTTCAACCTTTAATTGTCCAATTCTCAAATTTTAACCCATGTGAGTGCGTTATGATTGCTAATTGCCGTGGGCTAATCGCCGATAGATCGCTAGTCATCGACTTTCACAAGCTATAACTGCTAATTGCCGTAGGCTAATTACTGATTAAAAGTCACTTATTACCGTAGGCTAATAAGGACGCTGTTAAGTTTAAAAATTTTGACCAAGTCCCGAAGGGATCTGTAGGGTAAAAAACATTAACGATCGCCAATTGCCGTAGGCTAATGTAGAGCGCCGTAGGATGTTAACATTTTAGCTGCCGTGGGCAAATATGAATTAAAGAGAGGCTAAAGTAATAGTGCCGAGGGCTTTCTATTAATTCTAGTAGAACAAATACATCGAGAAATTACAGTTCCAACCTGCCGTAGGCTAGGTCACTTGTAGTAGTACTTGAGATGTTCTACGTTCCAAGGATGGCCGAGGGCCTTGCCGTTGGTGCCTCTTAGTCGATAAGTTCCCGAGCGAAGGATACCGATGACTTCATATGGTCCTTCCCAGGAAGGTCCGAGGGTTCCTTCCGTGGTATCCTTCGTCGCAAGCGATACCTTGCGCATGACCCAGTCCCCGATTCGGAAAGAGCGGGGTCTGACCCTAGCGTCGTAATACCGAGACACACGCTGTTTGTAGGCTTCATTCCGGAGGTTGGCCTGTGCTCGGTGCTCCTCAAGTAGATCAAGGCTTAGAGACATGGCCTCCTCGTTCTCCTTCGGTGCGAAGGATTCCGTTCGGTAGGAAGGTTCGCCGATTTCCACGGGTACCACTGCTTCCGATCCAAAGGCCATAGAAAAAGGGGTTTCTCCAGTGGACGTTCGGTAAGACTTTCGAATGGCCCACAGTGCTTCGGGAAGCTTTTCCGGCCAGGCTCCCTTTGCCTTGTCCAACTGCCGTTTCAGCAGTTTCTTCACTATTTTGTTTATTGCTTCGACCTGACCGTTCGACTGGGGATGGGCCGGCGATGCAAAAAACAAGTTGATTTTCAAACGGGGGCAAAATTGCCTGAAGAGTTCCGAATCGAATTGCCTGCCGTTATCGGTAATGATAGCATATGGGATACCGAATCGGCAACATATGTGTGTCCAGACGAAATCTTCAATCTTTGCTGCCGTTATGGTTGCAAGAGGTTCGGCTTCTACCCATTTGGTGAAGTAGTCAACGGCAACCACTGCATATTTTACCTGCCCCTTGCCTTGCGGCATTGGGCCAATCAGGTCCAGTCCCCATTGTGCAAAAGGCCAAGGACTTACAATTGGTGTGAGAGGTTCGGCAGGGATATGTGGGACATTACCGAAGCGCTGGCATTTATCACACCTCTTCACTAGTGAATTGGCGTCCTGGTGCATGGTAGGCCAAAAGTATCCCTGCCGAAAGGCTTTGTAAGCGAGTGATCGGGATCCAGAGTGGTCGCCACACACACCGCTATGAATCTCCCGAAGGATGTACTCCCCCTGCTCTGCCGTGAGGCATTTGAGATACGGGGTAGTGTAGCCGCGCTTGTAGAGTACATCGTTGATAACTGTGTATCTTGCTGATCGGTATCTCAGCTTCTGGGCCTGGGCTTTATCCTCAGGAAGGGTGCCGTTCGTCAGGTATAAGTAGATAGGAGACATCCATGTATCCTCATACCGTACGGCACACGCTTCGGAGGTTACCGTGCTCGGTTGGGCAAGGATCTCCACAGGTACCTTTCTTCCGACTTTGTCGTTTATCGCCGAAGCGAGTCTTGCCAAAGCATCGGCATGGCTGTTTTCGCCTCTGGGGATCTGTTTAATCTCGTATGCTTGGAAACTTCGGAGTAGCTGATGGGCGGTTGAAAGGTAAGCGTACATGGAGGCATCCTTGGCGGCGAAGTCTGCCGTTACCTGGTTCACAATGAGCTGGGAGTCGCTGTGAATTCGGATTTGCTTTGCATTCATGCTCTTGGCTAACCGAAGGCCGGCCAAGAGGGCTTCGTATTCCGCTTCATTGTTGGAGGTCCGGAAGTCGAATCGGAGGGCGTATTCGATCTTCTGTCCGTCCGGTGTTGTCAGCACCAAGCCCGCTCCGCATCCTTGCTGGTTTGCCGAGCCATCGACGTGCAAACCCCAGACGGGAGTTGATGTGTCGAGGCGTTCGGTGCCTGGTTGATCCGGCAAGATGGTCTCGGTAATTGCCTCAGATGTCGGTTGTACTGTCGCTGGGGTAAGCTCGGAGATAAAATCGGCAACAGCCTGGCCCTTCTCCGCGGGCCTCGGAACGAACTGTATGTCGAATTCCCCGAGTTCGATCGCCCATTTGATCAATCGGCCCGAAATTTCTGGTTTCTGGAGGACTTGCCGGAGGGGTTGGTTGGTCAGGACTTTGATCCCGTGTGCCTGGAAGTATGGCCGAAGTCTTCGTGCCGAGACAACAAGGGCTAGAGCCAGCTGCTCTAATGGTGGATACCGAAGTTCCGCACTCTGGAGTGCCTTGCTGACATAGAAGATTGGTAATTCTGCCTTCTCTGGTTTCCGAATTAGTACCGAGCTGACGGCAGTTCCGGATACCGAAAGGTAGAGGTAGAGAATTTCCCCAGGCAGCGGTTTTGACAAAAGGGGGGCTTTGCTCATGTAGTTCTTCAAGGCTTGAAATGCGTTATCGCATTCGGCAGTCCATGTGATATCCCGTTTGCCCCCTTTCAAGGCTTTGAAGAACGGTACACATTTATCGGTAGCCTTCGATATGAAGCGGGTCAGGGCGGCCACGCGTCCGGTAAGGCTCTGAATGTCCTTCGTCGTCTTCGGCCTCTCCATATCGATGATTGCCTTTATTTTCTCGGGATTCGCCTCAATCCCCCTCTGACTGATCATGAATCCGAGGAATTTCCCGGAAGATACACCGAAGGCGCATTTCTTCGGGTTCAGCCTCATCCTGTAGTCTTTGAGTATGCCGAACATGATCGATAAGTTCTGCAGGTGATCCTCGGCAGTTCTGCTTTTTACCAACATGTCGTCAACATAAACCTCCATGATGTTGCCGATGTAACCGGCGAAAATTTTGTTGACGAGCCTTTGATAAGTTGCCCCCGCGTTCTTCAGACCGAACGGCATGACATTATAACAGTACAACCCTTTGTCCGTTATGAATGCGGTATGTTCGCTGTCGGGAGGGTGCATGAATATCTGGTTATAGCCGGAGTAGGCATCCATAAAGCTCAGCAGTTCGTGGCCGGCAGTGGCATCCACGAGCTGGTCTATCCGTGGCAACGGAAAGCTATCCTTCGGGCAGGCCTTGTTGAGGTCGGTATAGTCTTGGCACATCCGCCACCCGCCCGTGGACTTTCTTACCATGACGGAGTTGGCAAGCCATACCGGATACGTTGCTTCCCGGATGAAACCGATGGTTTGAAGTTTTTCGACTTCCGTGCGCATCGCCTCATACCGTTCGGCATCGTATGATCGGCGCTTCTGCCTTACGGGCTTATAGGCGGAGGAGATGGTGAGTTTATGGCTAATCACGTCCGGGGCGATGCCGGGCATGTCCTCGTAAGACCATGCGAAAACTTCCGAATGGTGCCGCAAGAAGTCTATGAATTGCGTTCGGAGGTTCGCAGTGAGTCTAGTGCCGATTCTAACCTGTCGATCGGGCTGCTCATCGCTCAAGGTTATGGTCTCCAATTCTTCGGCAGGTTGTGTGTGAGGGGTGGGAGATTCATCTCTAGGGTCGTCAACCGGTCCAGTACCGTTCGGTAAACCTTGCACCGTCATGGTCTCGTTGGGGAGTATGAACGAGGTTGCCTTGAGCGCCGTAGCGTAGCAAGTCCGCGCGCTCAACTGATTTCCCCGGATTGCCCCCGTGCCGTTCGGGGTTGGGAACTTCATCAACAGCATGTGGGGCGAAAGATGCGCCTTGATCCTCGTCAGTGCCGTTCGGCCAACGATAACGTTGTATGCCGTCGGGCAGTCGACGATGAGGAACAGATCGTACGTTGTTGCTTTTTTCGGCGCCGTGCCAAATGTAATTGGCAGTCTGACACTGCCGATTGGTTGGACCAAGTCTCCAGAGAAGCTTAACAGAGGTGTCAACTGCCGGTCGACTTGGTTGTCATTGATTCCCATCTCTCTGAAAGCTTCAGCAAAGATTACGCTCACGGAGCTCCCGGTATCGATCAGCACTCGCCCTACATCGTAATCGGCAATTTCAGCTCGGATGATCATTGGGTCGTCGTGGGGATAGAGGATTCCCTCTTCTTCCTCTTGGCAAAATGTGATCGGCTCCCAACGAACTTTTGGTGTTTCCTGGAACCGATTCATCTCTATTCCGAGCACCTGAGGGAACTGTGCGGCACGCACATACTGTTTCATCGAACGGTGGCTCGTCCCCGCAACGGTAGGTCCTCCGCTGATAGTGCTGATCATGTTTATCTGCCGAGGAGGGTTCGGCACCGGCGCCGTTGGCGGCCGGGCGATATACTGGTCCAGTTTCCCTTCTCGGATCAGCCGCTCCACAATCTTTCTCAAACTTATACAATCTTCCGTGTTGTGGCTGTTGTGCTGATGGTATCGGCAGAATTTACCGGTCTCCCGGTTGTCTTGCCGATTGGGTCTTCTAACATTCGGCTTCGGTATGGCCTCCTGTTCGTTCATCAGAACGGTTTCATACGTGGTATTCAGCAGGGTGAAGACCTCGTTGCCGTGGTCACGGTTGGGCAGGGGTCCTCGGTTGTCGTTGTGACCATACCGACCTTTCCCTTTCTTTGGCTGATCTCTCCGATCGTCACGGTTATCTTTCCGCTTATGGCCCGCCGAATATGAGTCGGTCCTATCGTAGGATGGCGCCTTCGCAGGGTAAGCGTTTGGCTTGGCATCCTCTCGGCGTGCCGAAGCGCTTGGTTTTGAGTTGAAGTACTCGGCCTTGGCGTGCACCGCCGCCTGCTTCATCAGCTCATCATACGTGCGCCAGTTGCTGCTGTGTACTAGGTATCGGAAATGCGAGGACCGAAGGCCACTCTTGAAGGCGCCGTAGGCTGCCCTATCATCTGTTTCCGGACACCTTGAGTACTCGTGACTGAAACGCGCCGCGTATTCTCTCAATGGCTCGTCCTCTCTCTGCCGAATCGTGTACAGATCATCGGCAGAGTAAAGACGGTCCGTTTGGATCATGAAGTGATTGAGGAAAATCTGCTTCAGCTCGTCAAAAGAATCTACCGTTTCCGGCTCCAAACGGTAGAACCAATTCAGGGCTGCCTCGGTAAGTGAAGACGGGAATAACAGACACTGCCCCTCGTCGCTCAGACCCTTGCATCCGATGGCGGATTGAAACGAATGAAGGTGGGTTAAGGGGTCCTCGGTCCAGTATAGAACGGTATGCGCAGTGGTTGTACTTCCCGATCCTGCCGAGAGCGACGGATGCGTCCCGTGAACGGCCCGGGCCGAAGCTTTCCCCACTCAGGTTCCTGGGGGCGAGCCTTGTCGTTTTCCATTTTCTGGACCTTCTGAAAAAGGAGTCGGACAACAGGGTCTCGGCTTGGGATTCCTTCGGCATCATAGTCTTCCAAGCGCCTTCGCGGGCTCACGGAGTTATCCCCCAAGTATTGAGTTGATACCGAACGGTAGGTGGACGTTTGCGCATCGGAAGGGATATACTCGGATGCAGACTCCGTGGAGTTCAATCCTTGGACCTTCCGAATAGGTGACTTACTTCCCCCGGCGTTCATCCGGGATTCCCGTAGTCGAGCGCTTATCCTGATCGGGGATCTCTGTCTCTCTGCCTCCCGATCATTGAGCCTGTGTCGGCAATCAGAGTAGACCTTCTTGGGGACATGTGGTTGATCCCGTGGTGTTGGCACCACCAACTGTTTGGAAGGCGCGGCGTTGCCCTTGCTGCCTTTCCGTACCTCCTCCTATGAGGGGTTCCCAAGCTCTCGGAAGAGTGAGTCGTCTGGATGTTCTGCGGGTGCTGCTGGTGCAGCTGCCGTTGGGTTTCGTCCACTTTGGACGAAAGGTGGTGGTTGTGCTCCTGAAGCCTAGCCATGTCCTTTCGCAGGGATGCGATTTGGGCTACTAGCTCGGCCTCGGCGGTTGTTTGGGTTGAGGGGGCGTTTCCGTAGGGAGTGCATGGGGGTAGCGCTGGGCTAGCTCCAGCTTGCCTTCCGAACGGTGCCCCGTCCTCCGATAGAAAAGTGGGTATTGAAGTGGTCCCCATGTGTTTAGGGGATAGTGGGTTAATTGTTTTTCGTTTCCCACAGACGGCGCCAAACTGTTGATGCGAAAAAGTGGTTTGACACGTGGTTCGCCCAACTTAGTGATATTGTGTCTTCGGAAGGGAGTTAGTCTTCGGAAGATCAAGTTCCTGCAAAAAGGGAACGTTCGGTAAGACCTTGGGGTACCGGTGCGGTACCGGCCGAAGGCTCTCCGATGCTTAAGTAAGTACGGATTTAGTAAATGTCAGATTACAGATCAAGCGGTAGCGTACCGTTGGTTTTTTCTGTCCCCCTCTTTTGGGAATAGGGGTCTCCTTATATAGGCCTTGGGAGGCGTGCATTATGCTCATATTTCCGATGTGGGACTGTAGGAGCTGATTGTGAGCATGACACGTGTCCTATGGCAAAAGCATCAAGATGTGTAGGGTTCGGTAGGGAACATGCCGAAGGGCCTGCAACGTCAAGTTGTCGATTCCGTCCACGTGTCAGGTGGTCATTGGTAGTTAATATGCGGTATAAACAGAGTTACTTGCTGCTGCTGCTGCTGCCAAACTGACAGAAGCACAGGCTGAGCTCAGAGAAGCTGTGTTGGAAGAAGATCGTGAACTTTTGATAGGACCTCCACCACCTGCCGTGGTTGCTGAAACTGAATTAGCTAATGAAGCTGAGCGGTTTGAAGAGGTTACAAGGATCATGGATTCTGCGGATGATAGTTTATATGATATCTTAGGAGCCAACCAAAATATGTCAGCTGAGAATATAAAGAAAAGGTACTGGAAGATGTCTCTTTTGGTGCACCCTGATAAATGCTCGCATCCTCGCGCTCAGCATTTGTTAAGTTGAATAAAGCTTTCAAAGAATTACAAGATCCAGATAAGAGGAAAGTGCTGGATGACAAAATTCAACTCAAGGAGGAACGCGAAAAATTTAGGGTTGAGTTGAAGGCAATCCGCGAGGCTGCACGGTGGAGAAAGTTACAAGGAATATGCATGGAGGGTGATGATGAGCTCCTAGCAGACATGATGGATGTTAAGGTGGCACCAAAAAGAGATGAGTGGATGACAACGCTGCCATCCGAAAGGAAACACGGTATGCCTCCCACAAGTTTTAACAGTAGTAATGAGGCTGCAGCCTTTGCTTCAAATGCGGAGGAAAAGAAAAGGAAGGTTTCAGATCGTGATTTGGTAGACAAATACAATAAAGAAAAACGATCAAAATCACTTTTGCTAAAACACAAAGAGGAGACTGCAAAGCGTTCAAAGAGAAAATCCAAGAAACAACAGACAGAGAAGGACTAGGTGGGGAAACATCCGTGGAAGCCTTGGGATCGTGAGAAGGATTTGGCGGGGGGGAGACAGAGAGTAAAATTGGATTCAGAAAACATGAATCAAGCTTTAACATTGCGATTTTCGTCCGGCTAATACAAGAGGAACTTCGTTTAAACATGAACTGATGAGGGTTCGGATTGGCATGCTTGATTGTAGTCTTGTAATTTTTCTTTTTTGTAAATAAGTTGGAAAAAAATTAATGAAATCTGTTTACACAAAAAAATAATAATAATAACATTGTTGAACTTTATTTTTCTGTTATTTTTATGTTTTGTTTCAATCGCCTAAACTAATTGCTTGAGAAAAATTGGATACTTGCAAGTTGCAACTTGAAATGAACTTCATTATTTGGACAAAGTCGCACCTAACCAGTGCTTTCTGGTTTCCCCACATGAAACCAGACAATATTATCAACCAGAACAAGATTATTGGTTCTTTAATCAGTAAGTTCACAAGTGGTTGCCAAATGCTTTTGCAAAGTCCATACTTAATGCCATGTGCATATGATTGCCTCTAAACCCCACCAAGTGATTCTAACCACAAAAACCTTGCTTATATAGTAAGACATGGCAGCCTCTGGTCCACAGGCACCATGCATTTTGTAATTTCATCCATTCTTAACAGCAAAATTGCTTTCTAAATGCAATAGAAACAAATCTGTTCCTTTCTTTATACTTATAGTAGAGAAAGATAAAGACTCATTTACATCAAGTAGTCCTTTTCATGGGGGAAGAGATTTGTTTCGAAGGCAGGCTTAAAACAGTTTTGCTTTTACATTCCGCGGACGTCTGCAACTACGAATTATCCTCCTAACATCCTTCGTTATAGACAAGAAGGCAGAAAACAGGGCAATTGACATTGCAGGGTATATATACACATGAGTTGTGCTAGTTGATTTTCTCAAAATGATCTCCCTAACTAAGCCCCATACGATCAGAAGCATACCGCAAAGGCTCATTCTCCCCGGTTTAATGAGACCTAGAAGTGCTCCTGCCACTGATAAGTAGCTTCCAGCAAGAACCTGGTGCAGGCCATAGTGAGAAAAACTAGAACAATATTTAACCTATCATGTACTTACTCTTTTTCTTTTCCTTTTTTTTATCTTCATTCAAAATGCTCTATTACTGCATTATTCCTTATCCGGTATGATAGGAGAAAAAGTTATCAAAGAGCTGTAAATTCTTGTATTGTTGCATTTTTATCAGTATTTGGAAGAAGAACCTATGGTTTAATTATCACAATATATATACTATAAGACACATAAACCCCACTTAGTTCACCTTATTAAAACTAAAATACAATAAAGTTTTGGTAGATATAACACAGGATATTGAGTGAGATTGTTATGGATATACTAACCTCTAGGCGCTGGAGCTCAGAGATTGCATCAGCTGCCTTCACATTGGTGAAGTTATACAATTTCAAGCTATCATACCTTGGGATTGGTCTGTTTTTTATCAATGCATTTGCAAAGGCCCCAGGGTAAAGTAAGGCTTTCACTACAACTAAAGGGAAAAGTTCACATGCAATTAACTGTGAGGATGTTACCTCTATTGGTGTTCTGCATATTCCAGCTGTGCAGGGGACCCTGTGGAGCAAGGAGAACAATATGTTTCAGTGTTGAAAATATATTGGATGCCTAACATAATTGTTTGTTTCCTTTTGTTAGTTCTTGGATGGAAGCATATTTTCATATCAAGAAGAGGATGAATGACGATAAGCAGGAAGAATTTAGTGGCATAAGTATTAAAGCCACCAAAATAAATCCCAAGATTTTTTTTAAATAAAAATACAAGCAATATTCTACTTTAAACTAATCTAAACTATGGGGAGAGGGATTCAAACTCCGATCCAGAGTGGGGAGCACGTCCGCTCTAGCCAATTTGGCTAATAACATGTCTGCAATAAATCCCAAAATTTCAAATACCAAGTGAAGCGGTATTGTTCCCATTTTAACCTGTTTACCTTAGCAATTAATATTAACTCCCACATCAATGGAAAAAGAAAAAATCAATGATTACTATTTTTGAAATGGTTCCCACTTCAGGGGAAAAAAGAAAAAAAAAGGTTGTGCTAGTTATGATTTCTTTATGATCATTTTGCAGTAGGTAGTTTGCCATTTGTGCAAATGTAACCCAAAGAAATATCTGAATGAGTAGAACCCACAACCCAGATTTCACAAATGAAAATAAAGCATTTTCATAATGGATTTGTATATGACTTAATACATCTATTGTTGCATATAATATCCAACCCGTTAAAACTAGGGCAAATGAGAAGAGAACCCATATTCGTTGTAACAAGCAAACTAGGTAGTAAGTAAAATTTTCTAACATATGAACTCAATTCATTCCAATTTAAATATGTTCTGCAACAAAATGTAGGAAGAATTTGTCATTAAAGCCCAGACCCTTGAATATGTTTCTCTCTTAGGCATTTAATGTTCTATAGAAAAAGGGGAAGAAAAAAAACTGAAATTGAGAGAAAAATAAGACAAAACTGAAATTACCTGAAAAGAGGAACTTGAAGGATAATGACAAGGAAATATACACATGAAGCAATGGAAGATATGATGCTTGCCCATTTCTTTGAAGAAGCCATGGCAAGGAAGTTTTTTAATGGGTTGCCCAGGGAATCCGTACAGAGTAGGAAGGGAAGGGGAAGACGCTGAGGGAATGGAGTGCACCCTGCACATTGACCTAGTGACAATTTTTTTTGGTCGCATTAAGTTTCTCCTTTCTTTTTTTTTTGTTCTTTTTTTTGTTCTTTTTTTTTTCGATTTTCTGAAAAAACTGTCTTATGTACTCAAAAAACAAAACTGTCTTATCATTATAGTGGACTCTAATAAGACATAAAGCCCATCCTATAACACTGGTCCATACACTCAATAATTTGGGCTTTGACTTTGTATTCGTAAAAGTATGACAAACTTACAAAACCCTCCCGTTTTGGACCGGAATCTTTTTTTTCTTTTTTTTCAATTATTTTTTACAAAATTTAACTAAAATTTTCTTTTTGGAGCTTAAAATTTTTTTAATGGTTCAATTTTATGTAAATGGAGGTGATTTGGCTTAGGAAAGAGAGGTGATTTGGAGTTCGGCTTGGGGAAAGATTAGTTATGGGTTTAGAATTTAGCATTGGGGTTAAATATTTTATTAAAAAATACATAGTTGGTTCGGTTTGATCTGGTCTAGTTTTTCAATACAAGAATTAGAATCGAAACTGGACCAAATTGGTTCAGTTCATTTTTTGTCAACTCGATTCGATTTTTGGTTAACCCAATTTTTTCCAATTGTTTTTAGTCCAATTTGACTCAGTTTTTCGATTTTCCGATTTGAATGTCCACCCCTACACATAACTAAAATGTAATGAGGGTTCGAATCTGAGACCTTTGATCTACAAATCAATGCGTTATTTTAATCCAATTATACACTCATATCTAGCAAAAACCATGAATTAGGATTAGCATTTTCGTGCTCCTTATTGAGCGCCTGTTTATTTAAAGGAAACAATGATATATGTCAACTGTGTTTTCTTTTAATACAAATGATAGTTTAAATTAATTTAATGGCTTAAATGTTGAAATGGTCCTTGTGTTTTACTTTATCGGCCAATTTAGTCTTTGTGTTATTAATTTGGCCAATTTAGTCCTTGTGTTTGTATTTGTTAACAAATTTGACCATTTTCATCAAAATTATGTTAAAACCTAAAAAAGAACATTTAAAATTAATTTAAAATTTTGTAATTAATTATAAAGATTTAAACTCAAATAATAATAATGCTAAAATGATTAAAACCCACACAACCTCAACCTCCAATGGTCTCGATTCCTGTAGGGAAAAAAAAGGGTTCTTAGTAGAATTGATGCCTACTCTTTTCTTGCTGCAAATTTTCTTCTATCTTATGTTTAAGATTTTCTCATACTCTACCCTTCATCTCTCTCTCCTCTCCGATCCATTGGTCTGAACGTCGTCGACTTTTGCTGCAGCCAAGATGATCAATTGGTAGTAGAGCCGTCAAGCTTACGGTGACTGGCTATGATGATCTTCATGATTTGTCACAGAGAGAGAGAGAGAGAGAGAGAGAGAGAGAGAGAGTTGTTGTAGTTTAGGTGGGGTTGGAATGGTGGTGAGGGTGGCTATGGTTTTGGGGTTGGAGTGGTGGTGGTGAGGGTGGCTGGGTTTGGGAGGTGGTTGATGTGTGTGCGCAAAATTGGGGTAGGTGAAATTTAAAAGAAATATATTCCATTTTCAGTTTGAATTTAAAATTTTATAATCAATTACAATTTTTTTTATAATTAATTTTTACATTTTTAAAGGAATGGACCACATTGACTAACATATACAAACACA
>NC_047652.1:5669164-5818995 GCF_902201215.1 Prunus dulcis | reverse complement strand
GTTGTTTTATTTAACAACGTCTAATATTTATCGTCGTTGTTTGTTTCTGAAAATAGGACGTACAAATTTTGTAATACGACTCTCATATATTAGTAACCGACGTTGTTTGTTTTTCAACGTCTATTATATAAATACATACGTCGTAAATAATGACACCGACAACTATTTCCACGTCATCTTTTATAGAAAAATCGAAGTGGAAAATGTATTATACGACGGCTGGTTTTATCTAGGCGACGTAGTAGGAATAAATAACGTCGTCTTCTAATGTCCTTAAAGACGTCATATTTTTTGTTGTCGTGAAAATGATATTTAACGGCGTATTATTTTATTTTTCGTCGTTGTATGTCTATTTTGCGGCCTTGTTCTGTTAATATGTGTCATATTTTTCCTTTTTAACGACGGTTTGTTTAGAGAGTTGGTCGTATATTCTCAACCCCGACTGCTTTTTTCGATCTTTTTGCAGTACAAAGACGTCGTTTTTTATTTGTTGATGACGTTGTATATTTTAACAACGACGGTGATTTAGCGTCGTGGTTTATTAGGGAAAAGATGACGATGGATTCCACGACCGCTGAAAAACTGAATACACGACGGTGATTTACCGTCGTCTTTTTGCTTTTTTGTAGTTGTGTACGATTATGTTTCGTGATATGATATGTTGTTCATCTTATTTATATATATAATTGTTGTATTAATAATTGACACAAATTAATGTGCTAATCATCCAATTATAAACTAGGAATGAGTAAAAAAAAGTAAATGAAATGAAACAAATTATATATGTGATTTAAGTGATATAATCCTAATCATAAACTCTTATTTATACATAATTATATATGTATCCAGGCCTAACGGGCCGGGCTTTTGTGGGTGGGCTGGGCCGGGCTTTCTTGGGCTTAATTGGGCTGGGCCAATGGGCCTGGCCGGGCTTCAAACACCCAAGCCCAAGCCTAGCCCAACCCAAGGCACGCCGGGCCATCTCAAAGCCCATAACTGGCAGGCCCGGGTTTTTTTTGATGGGCCGGGCGGGCCCCCATCGGCCCATGAGCCCGCGGGCCGAATGATGAGGCCTAATTGGGGGAGTCAAACAAAAAACAAAAACAAAAATGGAATGTTAAAAGTTAAAACGTGCGTTTAACTTAAAACCAATGTTCAAAGAAACCAAAACCTCAAAAAACGTTGTTTTGAAGAAAACCTAATTTTTTTTTTTTTTTTATAAAAAAAATCACGCAACTTCATCATCCTCTCTCATCTCTCCGCCTCCACCACCTCCCATCTCTCTCTACCTCCATCCTCTCTCATCTCTCTCTGCCTCCATCATCTCCTCTTGCACGCCCTTGAAATAAGATTAGCCCAGCAGCAGCTACAAAGAAAAGAAGAAAACTTCAAAGATACCTCTGACGAGTAGAGAAGAAGCCGTTGCCGCCACTGGTTGGGTTGAGAAGAGTAGAGAAGTAGCCACCCGACCCACCCAGGCCGCCTAACTCCCTGGCCTACCCCTAACGTTTATGGTGAACTCGCGACAGTGTTCTCCCGCCTAACGCCTAGGAGCCGCCTAGCGCCTAGGTCTATTTTTCAGAGTTTCTTCTTCTTTTTTTGTGGTAAGTGGTGAAGAGATAAGAAAACATTTAAAAAGGGCATGAAAGATGAAGAAAAATTAATAAAATAAAAACAAAAAATTATTTTTAATTTTACTCAACAATCATTTGATATTAATTTGTCCTTACCAGCCCTTAAATGTCATATGAATCATCAGATTTTTGACTGGCATTGGCCTAATGCATGAAAGCACTTGTGATAATAAGAGTAGAACGGAATTGTGTCTGTGCTTAATATGGAGGAGACATAAAGCCAAGGCAGAACCAAGCTGGTGGGTGTTGAGTTTTCTGCATGTTTTTAAAATAAAGCCAACTCACACAATTGCAAAAGTAACAACACCCTATGTATGAGCCCTAATCATACCAAGAATGTGTTATATTAAATCTGGAAAGAATGTCTTCAAAGGAAAAACACCAGTTGGCTAGACTTACAATAAAAAGGGAGTGAAGTGAAGACAAGTGAAAGAGAATGGAGCATCAAGCTCACAACACCCTTCTTGACATGGAGTCTCTCATCTTGCATTGCATGAGAGAAAAAATTATAGACAGAGAGCACATAGATGTAATGCAGCCACACCATGCACCTTGCAAGTCAAAAATGAGGTGAAAATGGAGATTGGGAGTTTTGAACCCTAAAGCAACTGACAATATCACCAACCTAAGTCTCTGGAAAATACGAGATACATATACATGACAGTCCTGCTTTATATGCGAACTAAATGTATAATTTTAAAGTATAAAATTCCAACTTGTGGAAAATACGAGATACATATACATGACAGTCCTGCTTTACTTCATATACAGATCTAAGTACATACATGAGAACTATAACTGGAGCTTGTGAGAAGTTCACTTTCAGATCTAAGTACATACAAAACAAGACAATTGTGTTTGACCAAGAAGCTTTGTTAAGAGTACATTTGGATACCCCCAAATTGACCAAGAATCTTTGTTAAGAGTTCATTTGGATAGGGGCAGCAAGTTGAACTGGGAAACAGAAGCCTTTAGGTTCCTTTTGTTGATGCTCAAAATGGTTAGGCCAAGGTTGAGTCCAACTTAGTGATGAGGTGTGATGGATGATGGATGAAGATGAGGACCTTCACCAAGTGTGTGAGGATTTGGGCAAACGATAAACATATAGAAGACAAGATATACGTGGTTCACCCGAATGATGGGCTACGTCCACGGAGAAAGGTGTTCTCATTATGATAATGTTTGTTTACATTTGTACAAGGGGATTAGACCCAAATATAGAGATAACAAGTGAGAAGCTCAGCCTAGAGATGGATCCAGAAGAGAGAGTACTCAAGAGCCAGTCCCCTTCTAAGGAAAGAGTAGTCTTCTTTTATAGGTGAGGGGAGTCTCCATCTCTTGTAGTTTTCCGATGTGGGACTCCTCTTGCTTTGCTTAGAGTTGTGATTTGTGGTGATGCTTCTTTGGCTAAGGTGATGACCTCTCAAAGCATGGCACTCGAATGATCTAGCCTAGCTAGTTGCTCGGTCAGTTATGGTACAAACAGTAGTCCCCCAAGTTCTCGAGTAAGAAGGTACTTCTTGGTTGGGGACTTGTAATTTTAAGTGCACTGGCCGAGCAACACCATAGTTCATCTTCCAAGCTGTATAGTGCACTGCCCATAGTCCCCTAAGTCCCGGGTAAGAAGGACATTTGGAAGGGAGAGAACTTGGCACGAGGGTGCCGAAGGTAAAGGGGATGCCGAAGGCACAAAGCTTGCATGTCGCAAGGCAATGTGCCTAGGCACGAGGGTGCCGAAGGCATAAGAATTGCATGTCGCAAGGCAATGGGCCTAGGCACGAGGGGGCCGAAGGCATAAGACTTGCATGTTGCAGGACATGTACTTAGGCACGGGGGTGCCGAAGGTGACACAAGGTGTGGCTAGGCACGAGGGTGCCGAAGGCACAAAGCTTCTATGTCGCAAGGCGATGTGGCTAGGCACGGGAGTGCCGAAGGCCCAAAGCTTGCATGTCGCAAGGCGATGTGGCTAGGCACTGGGGTGCCGAAGGTAACGTGGCTAGGCACGGGGGTGCCGAAGTCCCAAAGCTTGCTCGGGAGCTAGGCCTTCGAAGGAGCCGGGCCATTCGAAAATTTAAGACTCCAAAATTTCTCCATGGCCCTTGCCGTTCGGCAAGGGTCTAGCCATTTTTTTTGGTGCTCCGGAGCTAGGCCTTCGAAGGAGCCGGGCCATTTGAAAATTTGAGACTCCAAAATTTCTCCATGGCCCTTGCCGTTCGGCAAGGGTCTAGCCATTTTTTTTTGGTGGAATGGCACTTTGAATTGAGATGGTGGTTTGGCCATGCAAGACATGCAAAATGATACCTACATTATGATTGGCTAATAGATTGGTGGACTTGTACCATTTATGTTGGCAAATGGGAATAAAATAAAGACACAAGATAAGAAATGGAGATCTTATCTTTTGGAAGCCCACTCATCAATATTCATCAAAGGTGCCGAACGGTAAGGCATGTAAAAAAAACTATGGTGGCCCACATACTTCCTCTTCTTCTGGACTATTATATTGCAAGGATTTATCTTCTGCATGTCACTCTTTTGGCACTCACGGTTGCTTCAGCATGGGATTGCCGAACGGCAACTTAGGTGATGCCGATTGTAAGAGTGCCGAAGGACACTGAAAAAGGGGGAAACGACAGAAGCTTTTTGTGTTGATTCCCACAGACGGCGCCAAACTGTTGATGCTCAAAATGGTTAGGCCAAGGTTGAGTCCAACTTAGTGATGAGGTGTGATGGATGATGGATGAAGGTGAGGACCTTCACCAAGTGTGTGAGGATTTGGGCAAACGATAAACATATAGAAGACAAGATATCCGTGGTTCACCCGAATGATGGGCTACGTCCACGGAGAAGGGTGTTCTCATTATGATAATGTTTGTTTACATTTGTACAAAGGGATTAGACCCAAATATAGAGATAACAAGTGAGAAGCTCAGCCTAGAGATGGATCCAGAAGAGAGAGTACTCAAGAGCCAATCCCCTTCTAAGGAAAGAGTAGTCTTCTTTTATAGGTGAGGGGGAGTCTCCATCTCTTGTAGTTTTCCGATGTGGGACTCCTCTTGCTTTGCTTAGAGTTGTGATTTGTGATGATGCTTCTTTGGCTAAGGTGATGACCTCTCAAAGCATGGCACTCGAATGATCTAGCCTAGCTAGTTGCTCGGTCAGTTATGGTACAAACACCTTTTATGAAAAGTGAAAGGACATATTTTGATTCCCATGGTCAGCAAGTCTGTGATTCTGATAGGGTGGTGATCATCTTCACTGTTAATGAGCTGGCTCTATTTTAGAAGCGACCCATGTACAGTAAAGGAGACGCTTCTATTGAAATTCAAAGATGTTTAGAAGTTTTCTAATGTGGAACCATTTTTTCGGTTTTCCCAAATTTTTTATAGAATTAGCATAGCCACGCGACTGTACTATTTTAAAAAACAATAAATAAAAAACCGAGGATTGCCGCTCGGCTATGCTATTTACATATAAAAAAAGATAACCCGCCTTGTGAGCAGGTGCCACGAGTCAAAATAGGTATAGCCGAGCGGCTATAATATTTTTTAATCATTAATAAAACCTAGTAAGGCGGAACGGCTATACTATTTTTTGGAAAAATAAAAAAACGAGTATAGCCCATCGGCTACACTATTTATATATATAAAAGGGACCTGCTTAGTCAAAATAGGTGTAGCCGCACAGCTATACTATTTTAAAAAAAAAACCAAAAACATGAGTACAGCCGCCATTTATTTATATAAAAAGAGAACTCGCCGAGCAATAGGAGCCACGTGTGGAAAATAGTATAGCCGGGCGGCGATACTATTTTTAGAATCACCGAGTATAGCCGCCCGGCTATACCATTTGTAAAAAAGGGACCCATCTGCCGTTAAGGGGTCCAAGTGTCAAAATAAGTATAGCCGCCCGGCTATACTATTTTTATTAAAAAAAAATTAAAAACCCGGTATGGCCGCCCGGCTATACCTTTGAAATATTCTATTTATTTAAGTACACGTACGTGTTTTTCAATAGTTTGAGTCTGGAGGGCCAAGAAGGGAGGTAAGGCTCTATTTTGATGATTTCGACTTTTGTTTTTGAAATTTCGGAACTTTCTCAATCCAGGGACCAAAGAGAAGAAAAGTAAAGTTTGGTCTTAGTCTAGGGGCCATTGCTACAATTTTATCCCATATATATGTTTTCAAAATCCGTAGTTTGTCACACCACTGCAGATCACCCCATTTCAAGGGTATTTCAGTATTTTTCATAATAATAAAAATTCTAAATTAAAAGATGGAAATTATAAGGAACTAAAAAAAATTAAGGGAAAACTGAAATTAATATATATTATATTATAACAGAATATAGAAAATATAGAAAAACAATCAGATTGCGGCACAGTAAAAAACCCTTCGCATTCAGTAAAGTTTTGAACTTTTGATATTTTTTAACGTACTTTTACTGGTGAGCAAAGCTACACTACACTACAGATGACGCAATAATTGAAAAAAATAAAAATAAAAATCATAAAGCACCAGCTTTGTAGAGCAACTTGCTCAACTTCTTGGACGACCTGTTTACAAATAGCATGTCCGCTGGCCTATCCACTCTGAGGTTCATCAAATCTTAAAGCACTCTGCATTTCCCTCATCGCTTCTGCATCCTAAAAATGGCATGATGATAAAGAGATGAACTACTGTGTCGTCGCAAATTTTAATTCCATAGAAAAGGAATATTGGGAAAGTAGAGATGCATCAAGAATTTGGCAGCAATAGAACCATGGAAACAGTAGGAACAAGAGCTTAAGAATTTGAAACACTGAACAATAAATGCAAAGAGCATAGTTATCAAATGTTGCTGAAAACAACATTTAAAGAAACACCAACCATTCCTCATTACTCATTTTCTACAAATTTACCAACTGGAATTACTAGAGTCTAACACAACAGCAAACGCATACGGTAGATTTTGAGCAGCCACAAATCAGATTCATACACACACAACCAAGAACACACATAGCTAAGGAGCATTCTCTGAGAGTCACTTGCAAATAACATTTTCAAGTCAGTTCACACTACACGAACCAATTTTCTGCTAGGTACATCCATTTGACACACCACATCTTGTAAAAAGAAAACATGCCTTTACAAAAGCAAAGTAACGACTGAAATCCCTGGATAACAGAGATAGGGGAAAATCAAGATATAAGAAGCCCTCTTTGTAGGGACTTAGGTTTGCTGGTTTTCTGGTCGAGTTGGATTCTCCTGATTCAGCAGAGTTGGAGTCATACGAAGCATCTTCTGATTATTAAGCTGTAAGCCATGTATCGAGATCAAACGTCAATCCCACACTTGTTCAACAAAATTAAGGTGTTAGATCTAGGAAAACACAACAAACTTCCTATCTGTACAAGAAGAATACAGAACTAATCTCTTCCTTTACACATATCAAACTAAACTCGATCAGCACTCCGCTTTACTTGATGAGCCATGTACAAGGGGGATATCTTCAATCCAATCAGCATAGATGCGACTCATTTTCTCGAGTTCATTCCACTTGAAGTCACATTCCCTACCCTGCACTTGTTTGTGATAAGTAGCCCCAATTCCCATCCTACGTTTTGACATACTTGTAGAAGAAGTCCTCGAATTCTGCACACTTCCAGATTCCACTGCCATATAGCCACAAAGCTTCATTAGTTCTGTAAAACAATGATACGACTCGGAGTTTAGTTTTCTGAGAATCATTGCACATCCCACAACATTGAGCATCTCTTAGTCAATCAAAAGGGACATTGATGAATGTGAACAATCAGCAATTCATGACTCCAGATTGGTTCTGCAGGATATCATAACTGCCTCTGGTTCATCACTACAAATGGCTACCGATAATGGGTGCCATTTTTGTAATGATCAGTACAAGATGAAGGTTATGTACTTTAAAAACAAAATAGTGCTCAAATGCCCAAAATGAAGGTTATGTACATTATCAACTTACCATTTCTCTTTAGAGCACATGAAAAAAAAAAAAAGGTAAAGAAACTCTGTCAATACAACAACAACAAAAAAAAAATTTAAGAGAAGAGTAATCAAGTTCATGTCAAACATTCGATGCATCAAGCAGACAACCAGGCACTGAAAGACTATATCGCTCTCCATAAGCTTATAAACCAACTTGCAAAAAGAGCAAAAACCTTATAAGGCCACTATGAAATCATACATATCTAATATCAATTTCCTTGGAGAAGCCTGGTCACCTTCTAAATAAGAATTGAGAAAATTGCAACAGCATTATGAATACCATCACCAATCACGCATTCCAAATACCAAGTCCATTAGACCAATATCCCCTGGGTGCCTCTTCTGACATAATGAACCAATGAAACGAAACTAGAGTTCTTATGGGGCATGACTCATGAGAAATCAATTGATCCTCACAATGGGCCAGACATACTTTAATGAGGTCAAGCAACCAATTTTTTTTTCATGTTCTAGGCAAAATAAGCAAAATAAGTAAAATAAACAATTTCCTATGTCCCTTACACTTAAGCTATGACTAATAATAAATTTGAATTTTAGCACACCAATGTTACTTCATTACATTAGTTAGATTAATAAAGGTGAAATATACCAAGAATATAACATGTAAAATATTCATATGACCAAACTTATAGCAAGTAATCATCAGCAAAACTATGATATGCACGAAAAAATATGCTGGACCCAAAATAATCAACATTTTCAACAAATTAAACTTTTAGTAGAGTCAAAATCCATACCCAAAGACCTCTTTCTGTAAAATTGACCAGAACCACCAATGTGAGCCCCAGTAGTTGAAATGCTTATCGCTGACTTCTCTCTGATGTTTTCAGGAGTTACATGATGAGGATAGCGGCATTTGTCTCCATATGTGCATTTTCCCCCATTAAAGAACAATCTGCATACATCATTAGAAGTTCTTCTATGATCACAAGTCCTGGCCTTGAAGCCCTCCTCAGTTTCCAGTCCTTGCCAATTACGCCAAGTCTTGCGGAGATCACTAATTCCATGGGCAAAACAACATCCCCGCCTATAATGGCAATTGCCCATTTTGAAGTTATTGCAAAGTCTGGTTTTGAAATTACAATGCAACATTTTATTCTGCGCCGTGGGAATCGTAGAGATCAATACAACTTCAGAAGTTCTGGGTTTCTTGAAAGGTTGGCTTTCAATGTCAGAGAGATCTTTGAAATCTTTATCCGCATTAGGAAATTCAGGCTTTAGTTGATGCTTGTTGTCACCGGATTCAAGATATGGGGTAAAGAATTGGCAAGTAGGTCCAGAATCGCTCATGTTGGTACAGAACTTGAAACCAAGTTGGAGCTCAAACTGTTTGTTGAAATGTCAAAGAACCCAGAAGAAAACTAAGCTCCAGACATAGTTGGAGCTGAAATTCAAGAAAACCCAGGTGCAATTTCAGAACAAATCAGTGGGCATTAATCAAGAAATGAGAGCCATTCTGTTTCAATGTTTGCAAATTCGCAATGTATCGCAATCCAGATGAACATTTCTAAGTTGGGAATGGACGGAATGGACCAAATTGAAATATTCAGAAAACCCAGATGAGATTGTACCTAAGTGAAAGTTCATTATGCGCCTCAGCTAAATTGTTATGAAACCAAAATGATGAAAAGTGGAAAACCCTAAACCCTGACTGTATTTCGCATCCATTAGTGACATGTTTAATTGAGTAGATGGGATGACAAGGGAGAGTTGGTCGAGGTTGAGTATGCTATTCCCATTTGGCCTTCTGCCAAGTAAACGGGAAGCTCGTCGAGTACATGGACACCCGATATTTTTGTCATTAAAACTTTTTCCTCAAGAAAATGATTTTAGAAAATTATAATGCAATGACTTTTTATCACAAATGGTCCTCTACGTTTACGACATTATCACGAATGGTCCTTGAAGTTTTTTTATGACACTAATAATCCTTAACGTTTGAGCTTTTTATCACAAATGATTTATAAATTCTGTTAAGCGTGACGTGAAAGATAAGTGGAGCTCACCTGTCCAATTATATTGTGACATGTGGATAAAAATAATTAAATAATTTTTTAATGAAAATTCCAATTTTTTTTCTGCAACTTTTCATCCCCCTTCCTTACTCCGTGTCTCTCTCCCCCTCTGCCCTCGCTCTCCACCCTTTGCTCTCCATCTCTTCTCCCTGTCAACTCCAGTCGCCAAATTTCTACTAAGCTAATCATTTGAAAAAACACCAAATATTGTGATAGGCGTACAAGTAGTTGAATTTCTAGAAGTGTGTATCTTCTACCTCAAAAAATATCCTAGTCCTCCATGGAATCAGCTGTCCACCCAATAATCAACCAAAAAACTAGTATATTAAGAACTTAAGCCGATCTGCTTGACTTAGAGGAACAGACCCAAATCAAATCACTATGGAAACCGTGGAGTACATAGAGTACTTGAATTTTGGACCTGGATCAGATACAAGGCACTAGGTCAAATGGGGAGGCTATAAAAAGAATTGCAGTGAAGAGATTGCGAGGCAGTTTACAGTTGGTTTGTTCTTACATGGAGCAAGTCATTGGCTAAAGACAACAGACATTCCACTTTCTTATGGTTCATAAGGAGAAGGAGACAGGGAGATGGAGAGCAAAGGGTAGAGAGCGAGAGAGACGGAGTAAGGAGGGGGATGAAAAGTTGCAGAAAAAAAATAAATATGGAATTTTCATTAAAAACTTATTTAATTATTTTTTTATCCACGTGTCACAATGTAATTGGGTAGGTGGACTCCACTTAGTCACACGTAACAGAATTTATAACGGCAAGGATCATTTATAATAAAAAGCCCAAACATTAAGGACTATTAGTGTCACAAAAAAACCTCAATGACCATTCGTGATAATTTCGTAAACGTGAAGGACTATTTGTGATAAAAAGCCTAATGCAATACATGAAAAATGGAATAAGACATAGGATTTTTGTAAACCGCATATCCTTCTCGTATAATGTATAGTCTAGACTCGGATTGAGGTTAGGGCCTATACCAGACCTTCCAGGTTAGGATGCTCTCCTTCTTTTTCATGAACCGGCTTCACTAGGCACTCATGGTTTTGTTTATAGGCTCAAGTTTATGGTATATTCCCAAAAAAAATCTTTCTAGGAATTCAAGTGCCCACGCATACACGGCCCTTCACCTTTCCCTTCCCGAGGAATGTGGGATTGCTCACTGATCTTTCCTCTTCTCGCCTTGCATCCTTTAGGGCTCATAGTTCTTACCATTCACCCATTTGGGGCCCAACATCCTTGCTAGTATACTTTCGGTCGGGGTCTAGCTCTAATACCATTTTGTCCTGACCTTGCTTCACTAGCAAGATATTGTTCGCTTGGGTTCTAGGCCCTCGCAGTTTTGTTATTTGGCTCAAGCTTATGTTATCTTGCCCTAAATGCTTATTGCCACGAAGTCAAGTAACCACACATATATGGCACTTCATATTTCTCTCCCCGAGCAATGTGGGATTGCTCACTGATCTCGCCCCCTCTCCATTTCCATCTTTCACAGCCCACAAGTCCAAGTGTACCAACAAGAATGTCGGGCCCAAAGAGGGGTGGGGATTGTGAGACCATGGGATGGTGCCACAATCCCCCATCGCTTGGGTGAGGAAAGGTGAAGTACCTTATATGTGAAAATTTCCTCTCCCTTAATAAGACGTGTTATGGGCTTGAAAGCCCAAGAGCAAATACGTGTGTGTATGAGGCCCAAAGCGAACAACATTTTGCAAAGACAATGGGCTGTGACATTCTTCCTCTTTCTATCTTCTTCCTTTTTCTTTTCCCTCTTACTCGATTCAACAAATCAATGGCTCGCCACTGTCACCTCTTCATAGCATCTCATCTTCCTAAACCAAAAATCAGGCAAACTGAACCGAAATCGTATCAGTTTAGATTTGTTCGGTTCCCCTAGACATTGGTAAGAAAGATAAAGAGGAGGCGATTAAATCGGAAAGAGTGAATGTGAGAGCTGAAGAGGTCAGTTGGTCCCACTAAGAGAAGTGAGATCTATCAAAGAGTGGAGAGATTTAAAAGTAAAACGAAAACGAAAAACTTAAAACAATTTTAATTACCCTAATTTTGAAATGAGTTTTCTTTTTGTCAAGAAAAATAGTTACCAAAAATGTTCTCATTATTAAAATTTCAAAAAAGAGTGGCGATTTTCACACACCTATTTTGTATATTGGCACTTCTTTCTTTGGTTTTTAATGCATTCATTTTCTTATTTGGATAACAAAACGTCCCTGGAGTTTACAAAACTATTAAGTTGCGTCTTTTCTTTTGTTTGTGTAACCTTGGGGGACCACGAATGACCCAAAATTTTAAAATAAAAATAAAAATGCAAGATGATAGTTTTGTGAACCTCAGGGACGTTTTGTGATTTTAAAAAAACCTTATTATACTATTGGAATTTTATCACAACTAGTCTCTAAATTTTTTAAAGATTCCTCATTTTAGTCCTCAAACTTTCAAATCAACTAATGTAACCCTTAATCTTTTGGTCGACATATCAATTTGATCCCTCTTATCACATTACATCAAAACCCTTGTTAAAGTTGCGCACTTGATGGCTCGCACTAACTTTAAAGGGGTGTTTTTGTCAAAAAATACTACATATCCACCAAAAAATATATATATATATATATATATGTATATGAAGCTCGTGTCTTATGCTCAACAACGTGAATTTTGTTTTGTCTCCTTTGTATATAAGCTATATTTTGACAGAAATACTCCTTTGTAGTTGGTCAAGCGGCCAATTTTAATAAAAGTTTTTACGGATTGCAACAATATGGATAATATTGAAATGTAAACACAAAAGATTGAGCAACATATTGATTGATTCGAGAATTTAAGGACTAAAATGAAAACTTCAAAAAAAAAATGTTCAAGACCTAATTATTAAAGTATAAAAATCAAGGGAGGAATGCAAGGGTACAAACTAGAAGGGTGAAAATCGTCACCCAAAAAAACCAAGGGAAATAAGAAATATAAAGGTAAAAACGAAATGATTACCAAAGTTTGGCTATTAACTGAAGTTGTAAAATTACTTTATACAATTCCTTGACTTACAAATTTCTTTTCTTTTGTTGTTTTTTTTATTTTTTAAATTTAAACCTTCGCTTGCATTGAAAAAGAAAACTTTCATAGATTCGCAACACATACCTACATAAGTTCTCTACCACATCCAACACAGAATAACCTGACCAACAACCAGCCCACAGAAAACCGCCCTTATTCAGATCTAACTTCATTAATTAGATCGAATTCAAATCAAAATCCAATTCGTTGACACATCTTTCAGCCTGTATGTTTAGAAGAGGTATAGTCTTTACAATCACTTATCAGATTAACTCAGCTGGTTCTTCACAAAAGCTACTAGAAAAACTGAACAATCATATCCTTCTTCAATCGGGCTGTAAAGGCAAAAACGAAGCTAATTGCGACATTGGAATTGATTGTGTTAAAAAAAGTTACAAATTTCATGCCAAGATGTAACACTATATTATGTCCCTTCATGTAAATGAAGTTGTGCAAGGCTAACTCTGCAACAACATTGTACAAAAAACACAGTACACAATGCATATAAAAAATAGCTGGCAAAATATTACTGTTAAGGATAGTAGGAACTGAACAAATAAAAGAAAACTAGAACAAAACTGCTTCCTTTATTTTTCAATACAAGAATGAAAAACCAATCTATCTACTGAAGTTTCTTAATCCCAGGAAATGAGGGGAGAACTGCAATGAGAGCATCACCATATCCAACGGGATCTGTTAAGAAAAAATAGATTAGATGATAACTTCTACCAGTGGTATCAACAAAATCCTGCAGACAAAGAACTGAAACATAGCCAGACGTACCGCCATCTTCTCGTAGTATCTTGATGACCTCCCCAGATACATCAGACTTGGAAAGAAACAATGAGTGAGTCAAACACCACGTTAAATATAAAGGACAACAGCTGGGAAGAGAAGAGAAATCAATCACCCTGCCTCTCTCAACTGACATATACCTCAATTGGAAGCTCTCCACCAAGCTGTTCTATGTAGCAAATCACTTGGCCTTCCTTCACTATTTGCTTCTGTTATGTAAAAATTCAAAAATCAGAAAAATCAGTTAAAACACTAAGCATAGAAAAATGTTGTTAGATTTTTTCAATGATACAATCGAGCAAAGTATTTAGGGTGTAGGCAAGAGGAAAATTTTATTCATTTTAGTCCGATAGCCTAATATACTAGAGTTTCTTATTCATATTGAGATACAAAATTATTTTTGAATTAAAAATATTGTTTTAATTTCATCTGTTTTTTCCATGTTTTACATCACTAAGCTTACATGGATTATTGATGGCTCACAAGTAACAGCATAATGAACCTATACTAAGCCGAGAAATAAACAAGCTAACAAGTACACTGACAGAGACAAAAAGTCCAAAATGAAGCACGAGAAATCAAATTTGAGTCCCAAATCCCAATAAGACATCCCCACATCCTGACTGTGTGCCAGCCAAGTATTTCCATTAATGCCTTTAAGGAAGCAGGAAATTCAACAATTCTTTCGTTAAAATTAACAAATTTGCTGAAAAATATGCACCTCTTTACATGATGGCGGAGCACGCTTCCCCTTTATCGTTCGAGATCTCCTAAATAACCCCACCTGCACCATTGGTTGTTTTAGTATCCAGATTTTATAAAATGACAGAAACATTTAATTTGGGTTCTTACTCGTGGAGAATGAATTAACACCAAGCCATCATCTGCAGCTCTATCTAGCAATGTCTGGATATTCCTTGAAGAATGTTCCTGTCTAGTGATAGCTAAAGATTGTGTAGGAACTGAGCCATTCGAAGCAGGTGCTTCAGCACTTGCATTCACACTAACAGGAGCAGGAATTGGGGGAGGTAGAGTGCTAATTTTTTCAGTCAACTCCCTCAGCACATGCAACCGAAATCCACCGATCTGATTATAAGGTTGGAATGTGTGAAATTAATAATAGACAGAACGAAAGATAAATCAGCAGCATCCAATACTAATAGGAAGCATAAGGGAAAAAGGGAGGGGTTGTGAATGGAATATTTATTAGTTGTTAAAAAAAAAAAATACAATTCATAATATAAGCACTATTAAGAAAAACAGTCTTGCTTACTTTTAATTCGAACTCAGCAACTGAAGTTGTATCGCATATTGTTGTGACCAAAGATTCTACCTGCAAACCAAAGTAACCAAAAGACATGTTTTAAACTCATAAAAATGCTTTTGCATTAAGTGAGGACATGCATGCGTTTGTGAGTATGTAAAGAGAAAATTTTAAGATGAAAAGTTTGTTGGCCTAGTAATAATTAGGCAATTGCATGGCAACGTTAACAGAAGGAAATTTCACAAGAAGCTTAGATAAAATCAGTGAATCAATATTTTCTTCAAATATGAACTTGAAAGAAAATAGGGTGTGCATGTATTAAGATAATAGTTAAGGAAACAAAAATGTAGAGGAATTTCAAGAACATTATAGGGATATTTCACGATACCATCCAGGTCTATAATAATCTGACCTAACAATACATATTTTCAAGTCTAAATTGATTAAAGTTGTCTTTTCTTTTTCAAATTTGAAGTACCATAAAGCATGATTTTGCAATGTACAATAACAATAGCAGAATTATTACCCACAAGTAGTGATGAAAATAAAATGCCTGCAACTTGTGGTTTATAGTATTCTACCAATAACCTATTTTTCCATCCCTCTGTTTCAACACAAACCAAAGAAAATAAACTTGTGTATTTGAATGCAACTATTCAAGAAATCTAACACACGAAAAAAACTGCAGAGGCTGCACAAGATTTTTTTTTTTTTTTTCTTTCTAAAATAGTAAATTTGAAGTGTAGGGATGTGCTCTTTAAAGATGGTGATTATAACTATCTTATGACACCCTAGAAATAGAGAACTCGGACATCTACATGGTGCATAAAAAATTGGCAGATACCAGAAAAGAAGGAATTTACATTTTTCTCTCTGTCTTATTATTTGATATATAGAAAGAATAACCAAGCAAAAATACTTCTTGGATCATAATTCCTCCAAAAGTAAAACTCCAAGAAACAACCATTGCTATATTCACAACCCCACTAATCTTTAAATATGTGCCAATGGGAGAAAAGAGATATAGAATTAATAAGGGTCTCTAATTATTAGTGAACTTACCTCATCAAAATTTGGAATGAGCTGGTTTGTTGAACCAGAATCTCTACTCTCTGCAGGACCATCTTCTACACTTGTAGCAGCTGTTACATCATCAACAGAAAGATGATATGAGATAGACTATATGTTACAAGGACCAGATATTATCATGTTGACATAATACTACATTTACAAATTAATGAAACTTACTATTTCGTCACTCAGTACTGGACAAGAATCGCAAAAGTTTTGGCCTTGCAAATCCCAAGATAATGCCTACTTAATTTTTAATCACAGGACATATTAAAGATGACCAAATATGACTTAATAGGTTTCAGGACCTACATAAAATTTTGGGATTGGCAATAGTATATCATAAATGAATAGGCCAGTAATTTGGATTTATTAGAAAAAGATAAACAAACTTCATTCATCATTTCAACACCGAACTGAACAATATAATAGGAAGAATACAAGATTGTAAAATTCCATATAAAGAAAATTGGCGTATGTACCTAGACAATGTAACTTAAGAACATTGGCTTATTTACCTTTACAAAAATATTTTGTAAAGTGGATAGAAATGCACTAGTAAATCTACCCATATTCTCAAGTAATCAACTTCCATGTCATTTTCACTTCAGTTTCACAAAATTTACTAAGCTTAAAAAAAAAATGGATTATCATGTAATAGCATGTATATATTTATATACATGCATCAGTGAGAAGTCATATAATCCACCAAACTTAATGTTTTGAGTGCCAATAACCAAATTCCAGATTTGATGTATTACTGAGGGAGGAAAAGCAGACAAATATATCAACAAAAAGAACTTACACAGGGTTTCTAAAGATGGACCACTGAGTGCACGTAATACTTTGTCTGGTCGTCTTGATATTGACAAACATGAGTACAATTGTGGTTTTTGCCCTGTCCAAGGTTTTAGACCAGATGATTGTAGAATCCCGACTCTTGTTCTACCGAAGTTAAAGTTTGTAATTTTGGCATTCAATGTCCCAAGGCTACCTGCCACCCAAATCATATCACAAATGACTAATAATAAGAAGAAGAAATTCCTTCATTTCTATTTCATTTTCATTTGGTATACATTTATGCTTCTGTGCACGAATAAATAAGAATCACGCAGGAATAGACAAGCTTTATAAAGAAATGATAAAATCTACTAGAAACGAAGCAGACTATAAGACCCTCAAATTAACTTTCAAGTAGAATCTAATGATGCACTACGCTTGTAACATAGATGCTTGTGGTCAGTTTTTCTTCTCCTTCTTTATCTTCCTTTATCAGTTTTTACCATTTACTTACCAGTTACCACTAGGAACCAGAACAATTGAATTCAAGAATTTAGATTCACAAGGGAGTAAGTGCAATGTTTCAAACATGCACTAATTACTGTTGCAGCAACATGGTTAACCTTTTTTCATGAGCTGTGCCAAAAACTTCAATGGCTATAAGCAACAAAACCCTGTAATCCCAACCCCCAATTCCTAACTATAACTATAAATCAATTTACCAAAAACCCATTTCCCCATAATCAAAATAATGAATATAGGCATGTATAATTCACAACAAGAAGTAAAATCAGATTTCTCAAGTATATGTGTATCTGTGTGAAGGAGAGAGAGAGACTCACAGGAAGCCATGAAGATGCTTGAGCCTTGTGGGTAGGGGGGGTGGAGAGAATGAAGAAAGTGGCTAGAAGCTTGCAGAAACTTCACAGAGAAAAACCCAATTTGAAATGTCAATGCAAACTCAGCAGAAGTCAGAAGAAGAAGAAGGCAGAGAGTTGAGGCGGTGAGAGCCGAGCGAGACACACGGCCGTTAAGTTCCACAAATGACAACGGAATATAGGGACCGGTTAATTGGATTAGTACTCTGGCGACCCAGCCCAAGCCCAAATCTTGTTTTTCCTCAAAATCTATGCCTTTTTATTCTAATTTCTTGTCATTTTTATGTGAATATATAAAATAATAGAGGTAGAACTAGAAACATTGAATAGTTTTTTTAAGATTGAAATTCTTTCCGAAATATGTTGATCCGATTAGTGTCAGCCCTCGAACTTATGACTTACTAAGTTTTAGTTATATCACAAAGCTAATAAATCTACGAAACCAACATATTGAAATTATCTTTTGTTTTCAAATTTATAGACATGTTTGGTGTGCCAACAACAAGTGTAAAGTGCTTTTCTAGTTTAAATCGGATCCAAATTGATTTAGCTGGTTTTTGTTTATCTCCAAATTATGTTTTCCAAGTTTTGAAATGCTCAACAAACTTTCACCTACTTATTGGAAATGTCTTTTATCAATCCAATCTAAGGGGCATGACTTTCAATTCTTAACTTTTCTTTTATTGTAATGTGCCTGCTTTCTGATTACTTTTTTCCTTCTTTTTTTTCTTTTTTTTTTTTTTTTTTGGTTTTTTTGGTGTCAAAGATTAATTTGTTGGATTTGTGTTGTATACAACTTTTTTTTCCTTTTTCCTTTTTTTTAGTTTTTGGTGCCCAGAACTGCAAGATTGTAAAAACTGCAGGCCCGAAAATGTTTTCCAAGGAGCCCTCCATTGGACTTCGCTTGGATCAAGCCCATACCATTTCTATTTTTCATTTTGGGGTCAAGTGATTACCCTAAGTGCAATCAATAAGATTACACAAGAAGCAACCAGTATAAGTTAAAGAGAGAGGATGAGATACTGAGGCCATCCATCTCCATCCACTCAGGGCTATAGGCCGAATACAAGGCTACAATTTAGTTCTTCAAAATATTATTATTTTAATAAGTAGTGTATTTTTCTATCTTCGGTTATGCATGACTATATTTTAGGGCCCTTCGTATTTTATTATTTTGAGAAAAACTATGATACACATTCATACATTCCACTACTATGTATTTGTTTAAATTAATTAAACTACTATTTAGAGACAATATTCTAAATATGACATGTGTACGTTGATAAGCATTTATAAACACTGTGGATTGAAAATTGTGAGAAATGTGGAATAAAATGAGTGAAAATTTTTGAAGAAATTTGAAAGTATTTATAGACATATTTTAGGTTTTTGTTTTTTTGTTAAAAAAAAAAAGCCTATAACTGCTATTTTGAAAATATTCCTGCATTTCAAAAGGTTATGACCTCCCAATGATCAGAATCAATTTATAAAAAATAAAAAAAAATTATATACATTTAAACATTAAAAGAAAAAAAAACATTCCAAGAGGTTCTGACCGTTATATATAAAGCAAAAGGCAGAGAATGGTGAAACATTCAAAATACTAGAAAATATCTTTGGTTAATGCAAATATCAAAAATTCAAATTATTAATTAAATGAGGATAATATGGTAACTTCACACTTTTTCATATTTTAAAAAAAATTATTAAAAGAAAAAACACATAATGGATCCTATATTTATAGAACACAACTACCCATTATTTTTTTAATTCTAAAATAAATAAATAAAAATTTAAAAAAAAGCCTCTCGCAGGCGGGTGCAGAGAGGCTAGTATATATAAAGCAAAAGACAGAGAATGGTAAAATATTCAAAATACCAAAAAATACCATTGGTTAATCCAAACATTAAGAATTAAAATTATTAATTAAATGAGGATAATATGGTAAATTCATACTTTTTCATATTAAAAAAATTAAAAGAAAAAGAAAAATCAGATAATGAATCCTATTTTTATGGAACACAACTACCCATTATCTTTTTTAATTCTTAAATAAATTTAATTTTTTTAAAAAAAAATCCTCTTGCAGGCTCGAAAACACGTGCAGAGAGACTAGTATATATATATATATAACAGTCAGAACCTTTTATATATATGAAAAAAAAACTTTTTGGAAAGTTAAAAAATGAATTTAAATACATTTAAAACATTATATGAAAAAAAAAATTGTAATGGCTAGCTAATGTCAGTTCGCCTTTAATATCAACTCTTGGATTACATTTGCACGAGATGTTCCCTTGATCACATCCACACGTGATACTTCCTCTTGTTGGGCAACACATGCGCTCGGTCCACAAAAAAGATTTGACATGGGCTACAAGTAGCCTGGTTGGAGAACTAAAAAGCTAAATGTGGCCCTCAAAATTTGGCAATATATATATATATATATATTTGGGCCCATGGCTAGAGATGGATTTTTTCATGTTTTGAGAGCTAAATATGGCCTATGTTTCATCGTTGTCGTCATCGTCACTGCCGTCGTCGTCGTCTTCGCCGCCTTTGGCATCACCGCCGTTGTCGTCTTTGTTTAGGGTCTAGGGTTTAAACTTGTTCTTTTGCTTCAATTATGTGTTTCTCTTAGGATTTTAGTTGATTTGAGGAATGTATTTTAAGCTTTGATGTCGTCGTCATCGCTGCCGTCGCCATCATTGTCATCGTCGTCGCTGCCGTCGTCATCGTCGTCGTTGTCGTCGTCGTCGTCTCTTGTTTAGGGTCTAGGGTTTGAACTTGATCTTTTACTTCAGTTATGTGTTTCTCTTCGGATTTTAGTTGATTTGAGGAATGTATTTTAAGCTTTGATGATCGATTTTATCTTTTGTTACTATTTTAGTTATGGATCTCATTTTTGTTTAACAATGTATTGTATAACAGAGTATTAACAATATAGTTCTATGACAGAGTATTAACAATGTACTTCTGTGAAAGAGTATTAACAATGTACTTTTATGACAGAGTATTAACAATGTACTTCTATGACATAGTAGTATTAACAAGATAATTCTATGATATAGTATTAACAATGTTCTTCTATGACATAGTATTAACAATGTACTTTTATGAAGAGCCCCTGCTTGGTTTTGGCTATTTTTTAAAAAAAAAATAAATTGTTTGGGTTTTAAAAAAAAAATAATCTGGGCTTGGCTTGTTTTGGGTTTTTTTTTGAATTTTTTGTGTCGGCTTTTTTAAAGTTAATAAGTGACAATCATGTAATTTATAAGAACTTCAACACCCATTTCTTATGTAGTAAATTATTATTAGATGTGTTTCTAAAGTGCATTCCATGTAGTGATTTTTTTAATATAATTTCAGCCCATATTTTAAGTATAATAGTGGAGCTCCCAACAAAGTATGAGATGGAAAGACCTTCAATGGGTATCCCATCGGTGTCTTTGATATTCAATTGGTTAAGTGCTACCCCAAAACGCGAAGCTTTGAAACTTTTTTTTTGGCATCAACACTTATTAATTAATTTAAAACAATTTGCAAATTAGTTAACCTAGAACCGACCATGAAAAGTAGCAATATGCTCTTACACCACAATACATTTAATTCAAAACTCTATCCAACCTTCCATGGTATGAAGGAGAAATTTATTATAAAATTTATAGAAATTTGTATATTTTCAAGCACTCAATATTTTTTGTCAACCCCAATATTTTCTTTTTTAATTGTCAATATCAACATATAATACCTTAAAATCAACCCACCATTCCGACCACAAAGAAAAAAAAGACACAACCTTCTGTCCAATGCTTGTCTATATAGCTATATCATTGAATCATTGACAATCTTCTGCTTTTGACGAAGAGATAATATACTAAAAGGAATGCTTTGCCTTCTCTATACTACATGCAATCCCTATTTAATTTAATTCTCACAAACACTGTCAATGTGTTATATACTAAAAGAAATGCTTTATCTACTTTTTATTTTTTATTTATGGAATTATTGTTATATGCACAAACACGTGTCAAGTATTGAAAATGATAATAAAGATATAGTTTGGATTAAAATGGTGAGAAAAATACTTTTTATTGGAGCCGGATTGACACGCCATGAAACTAGCAATACTTGTAACTAGCTAGTTAGAATGAGATTTGACTAACAATATTGTAGACAAATTTGAAGTAACATAAAGCTGGCCTAAAAGGATGACAAGAATCTTGCTGCTTAAAGCATTGATAATGGAGTGCTAAGAGCAAGACACATATACATGTATGAATATGTATCACTTTTGAATCCACCATATACACATACTTTTAAAAGTACAAACCAGGTCAATGAAGGGAATCCAATGTGGCCATGTAAGCAAAAGAAATAGTGAAAATTATTAAATTAAATATCTATTCATTTTAGGGATAATTGAATAAAGCAAAGGAGAAGGAGAGCATAAAAATAAGTGCAAATGAACAAAGTGAAAGTAATTATAAAAAATCGTCATCCATTCACCTAATTTATAATCTTTGAAGTCGTGACGTGATCCCTTATTAATCGTTTTAATTTCATCAAACAAGATTAGCTTACAAATATTAAAATAAGAATTGGCTTAGTAGAATTGTTTTGTGTTTCTTTTGGCTTCGGTGAAATTTGATATTACATCTTGTACTTATCAGTTATCAGAATGCATGGTTGCTTTCTTTGATATCGATAATGCTTAGTGGAATTCATCACTTTTGCCTCAAGCAAGCTCCTTTTTAAAGTGAAACTACTCATATCTGACCAAATTTTCCTTTTGCATATATATATATATATATATATATTTGCTAAAGCTCCAATGGTGCTCCTTTTAAGTTTTCATTTGGATAATACATTTTTAGCAGCCTTTAGTGTGGATATTCTAATATTGATGAGTACGGTAGTGAGAGAGAGAGAGAGAGAGAGAGAGAGAGAGAGAGAGAGAGAGAGAGAGCATCTTATAATGAAGTTTGTGCACATCGTTTCAAGTAATGAAAAGAAAAAGGAATCATTCATTTCAGAAACCAGGCACATTACAATAATTAAATAAAAGGTTTAACACAAATGACAATAATGGGGAAATTAAAAAGCACCAAAATTACATTGATTAATTTAATTCTTATGGGAAACCTAACAAAATGCTAGGCATATATGTAGCTTATGTGGACATGGGTTCTTATGTGCCATGTTTCACCATGAAAAAACCCTAGAGCTAGCAACTCAAAGAAATAGGGAAGGAAAAACTGGTCATGATGATATCGTCTCTCTCGCTCATCAGCAATGCCTGCAATAAAATAAATAAACATATGACATCGTGAATTGATATTGAAAATGAGCAAGATCTAAAAATCATTGGTGTTAGTTTGGAACAACAAATGACAGCGTAAAAACCTACCCAAAATTGGCTAAATCCTGTCTAGTATGAGTCTCTTGGGGCATTGCATCTAAAACATTCCATTCTGCTAGCAAAGTTGTGTTCGTTGCACCCCAACCTGTCCAAAATAAAAAATATATATATATAGAGATGGAATGTTACAAATAGATACAAATGGGAAAGAAAAACGAGAACTAAACTCTACTTTCTATACGTGTGAAGAAATAGTTATATTAAAACAAATCGAACTCTTAACATATCTTAATTTTAAGCCAACCCACTTTCTTAATTCTTGAAAAGAAAAGGAGAGATTCGTAAAGTATCTAACTTGAAAAAGCAGTCAAAGAAATAGGAATATTTTCAGTACGTAAGTACTTTTTCGGTCAGATTTTCAATTTTATTTTTTGGTCAGATTTTCAATATTTAATGAGTACCTAAACTAGCTGAATATACATCTTGACAAAGCAAGCTGTAGCCAAACCAAAAGCAAGATTGTGTCCAAATTATCCAGGACCAACTTTTGTTGATACTGAAAATATATCCCAAATTATTTTTAGCCAAACACATTACACGTATTAATTGTAACATATATACACACATATGCATATTCCTGAATTTATCACCTGGTACAAATCCAATCTCCAGATTTCCATCCAGGTCGGGCACCGCCGCCAGCACCGCCACCAAGTCCTAACCCAAAACCCCGAGAGCGTGGCATGTCAGAGTCAAAGCCGCCTCCGCCTCCACCAGCGGCAGAGTCATCCTTGAAAGCACCACATTTGAAGCAGCTGGAGCGGCTGGCAAAATTGTGCGCCCCACAGTTGGCAGCAGCGCAGTACCAGTCGCCAGGCCTAACATCTGAGCCGGTACTCATGAAGCCGAACGAAGATCCTCCTCCTCCTCTTCCACCAAACCCCCCAAAGTCAACGCCGGACTTGGAATCTCCGCAGCGTTGGCATGAGTCACGCCTCTGGAAGTTGAGATGCTGGCATGACCTGCAGTTCCAATCTCCTGGCCTGCTCATCTTTTGATCTGCATTAATATTTTTTTTAAAATGTTTCAGAAATGGTATTTTAATTCATAAGTTTCTGAAATTTAAAATAAAGTCACTTTTTTTTTTTAAAATATAGATTTTCCTATATGGAAGCTACAGTGCTATGCATGAGAGATGTGGTAGGCCTTAGTATCAATAACTTACTTTATCGTAAAGCGACCTAGTTTCAAACATAAACACGATATCAGCATAATTTATTATAAACTTACTTTATTTTTCAAATATAAATACGATATCAGCACGATTTATTATGAACTTACTTCGTTATAAACAAAATTAAGAAATTAAATGCATCGAAAATGTTCATTATTCATACATAAAACTGAATTGAAACAAAAGAGAAGCCAAAAATCAAGATTCAGAAGGAAAGAAATTGTTAGAAAAAGCATTGTGGGAGATAGAAGAGAAGAGAAATAACCTTAAGAAAATGTAAGGATCGATCTTCTTCAGTACTGGATATGTTGGAGAAGAAAGAAGGGGATAATGATGAAGTGATGAGCCATGCAGGCAGGGAGTGGTTATATATATACAAAGTGAGGCCACAGAAAAGGGGAATAAATGGAGGGCCGTGTACTACTTTTTCGTATTCTTCAATTAGCAACCTTGATAAATGGAATCAGAGAAATCTAAAGGAAGAAAAAGAGAAGGGGAACTCGATATTCCACGATTCCAAAGAGAGGATATTTTGAATTTTGAATATGTACTTTGTTTACTGGCCCTCTTTCAATTTAGGGTTTTTTTGTTTTTTAACGTGAGAAATAATGCATGCATGTACACACTAGTACAATATACTACTATTCATGCTGATAACCCACTTTCACATTTGCTTCTTTCTTAAGATTAGTTTGTAACTTATTTCATTACTAATCACATCTCTTACAAAAGTGAGGTTTTTGTAGAGATATATATAATTGAAGTATATACAAGCATATTGTTTTAACTTGTAAAATCTTTGAAAAGTGAAATGTATTATGCAATTTAGATATTTTGTTTTAACTCTAGCACGTGTTCCAATTTAGTCTTTTATCAATTTTTATGTCTATTTAAGGGGTAAAATCGTCAGTTATGGTATAATTATTCTCTAAAACCAGTGAAAAATGTTACAAAATGACCAAATCAAAACACATGCCAAAGTTGAAAGACCAAAATGAATCTCGAGTATAAGTTTAAGGATCAATACGGTTAAAAATCGTAATTAATTCAACTAATAAAAAGTTTGGCAATCATTTGGAGTAAGAACATGCGATGAGCAGCTGCAAATCTACATGTGAGACTAGATTAAAAATATATATATATATATATATATATATATATATGTGTGTGTGTGTGTGTGTGTGTGTGAGTGAAAATGAAGAGATATCTAGATCGTTATTGTAGGACAAGTTACTTCCAATATCCAAAGGCAAAAGAATAGCAGATCATAATGAAAATGTAACCTGAAATTAAAAGTCATAAGTTTTCACACAATCAATATGATGGCTAGTCAGCTAGCCCGCCATCTTTAAGATTAATTGAAGTGATTAGGCTGACCAAAGGGAAAAATCTGATTCAGCCTTGCAGGTCTAGCACGCTAGCCCAACAATTCAAGACCCACAAAAAGAAAATACAGATTCTGTAGCCTAATTTCACTACAAATCTACCAATCAAGCAAACCATGAACCTAGAAAGGCCCTTTGACCATGGCATTAATTGGGACCCCTTTTACTTCATTAATATGGCATCTCAAATTGAGCTGCCACCACCTATATATGTTTGGGATTTTTGTAGGAATATCACTTGAATTTATATTTTAATTTTAATTTATCATTTTAAAGAAAAATTTAGGAGAAATGTGATTTTAATTTTTCAAAACTCATTATTTGTCATCTGACTTTAATACCATCCATTTTTAAGGAGATTTTAGTTTTTCCATCTTTAAGAAAAGAAATATATAAAAAAATAGACCTCTCTCTCCCTTTCTCCCCCACCTCAACCGCACCTGCTCCCAAAACACATCGCACTGAACCCCACCTCCCCTTCTTCTCTCTATGTGTCTCTCTGTGTCTCTCTCTCCGAGCATGGAAATGAAAAAATACCAAAAAGAAAAAAGAAGAAGAAAAAGGTGGACTCTATTTGGGTGGGCTGAGGGAATTTGTGTGTGGAGGCTAAGTGTTTCATTGTAGATAGAGGTGGAAAGGGTTGTGAAGAGGGAAGGGGGAATGGATTTCAAGGTGGGCAGGGTTGGTAAGAATTATTTTTTCTATTTTTAAAATATCCTTAAAAATAAATGAAAAATTAGATGGTGTTAAAGTGAGATGATAAATCAAATTAAGGTAACATTTCTCTTAAATTTTTCTTTAAAGTGACAAATTGAAACTGAGGTATAAGTTCAGGTAACATTTTACAAAAATCCCTATATAGATATATAACAAAATAACAGCCCCCAAGAAAAAGAAAAAAAAAATTAGAAACCCACAGATGGCTGAATGTAATTGGACAATGTGGAATTCTAATCAGCATCTCCTTCCATGAAATAGATATTCCCTAAACATAAAGCTCTTAGCAGGGCCACTTGTTATCTTAATTGTATCCATCAAAGGCCCAAGGGGGGTCTAGTCTCTCTCAATTTTACTTTGAGAATCAGCAGATTGACAGTCAATTTATTGGAAAAATTGCTCTTGCTTTACAAATTTGAATATTCCTTTATTCCTATTACGTTTCATAATTACAGACAGCTCAAGTGGAGTTAAACATTACCCAACTTTCTAAATGTGGCAAGACCACCCATTGGAACATTAAAAAGAGCATAGAATTATCATTGTAATTGAAATTTTTATTACCAAAATAGAAATTCTCATAGCTGGTATATCTATCCTCAAAGAAAATACCAACTACAGTCATTCACTTGCGCATAGATAATTATCGACGATAACGTATATATGTTAGACTCATATGCTATTAGGGATTATTGCCTGACGGAATTTTGGTGTTTCTTTTCCTTTTTCTTTGATTGTATTGATGGGAATAGTATCTTGAAGAGAGAAACTCAAAAGGGAGAAAAATGATAAAACCAAAAACAGAAAAAGAAGCAAAATGGTGAGTTTCAATAAAGGAAGTTGAAGCTGATGATGGAATAACAAGTCTTCGAGGTGTTGTTCATTTTGACCATCTTTCTTTTTTTTCCTTTTTCTTTTCTTTGCTGCTGCTGCTATTCCAATATTTCTCTCTCTCTCTCTCTCTCTCAAAAAAGAACTGCACATAAGGAGAGATCTGGCCTCCATTCTCTTGGAGAAGGGTAAAGGGGAAGAGAGGCAAACTGTAAAGAAGCAAAGAGAAGTGGGCAGCTGATGATTCGATTCTCTCTCCTCGGGAATCGTTTCCATGCATGAATGACTACGACTAACTTATATTTTCTTGGTCCCTTTTTTTTTTGTGTGTCCTCCTCTCGTCAATAATATTAATTCCTCAGGCTGAATTTGTTGAATTCCTTTTCCTCTTTGAAAAAACCAAACCCTAACAAAAGGAGATAAGGTTAATTACTCCCACTTTGTCCTTTTGCTATCTTCTTTTTTTCAGTACAAGCCCCTTGTCATTCTGCTATCTTTTTTATGTTCAGAGCAAATGCTCTTAATCATTTGACCTATAAATTCCTTGTCGTTTTGTTATCTTCTTATATACATAGCAAATGCTCATAATATCTTACAAGTTTGACCAAAATCCTTTTTATTCCAAATCATAATTATTCCAAATTGTATGCAATAAATCATCCTAAATATTACCCTAATAAACCCAAATACCTTCTATATAAATTGTAAGTTAAACCAAGCAAATTTGTTGTGTGGCTTTGATGGTTGAAATGGGGTTTTGTAATTGTTGTTGAGTATTGCTATTTCCACTCCTTTATCGTCTTATCTTCATATCCACTGTGTAAATTTGAAAGAACACGTACATATCTTTCCACCCACCATTATTCCTAAAATATCATTTAATTATTAATTCTAGTAAATTCTCTTTGTTAATCACAACCTCGATCTCTTGGACCACAGGGGTCCAAGAGATTATTGTCACCCACCGTTAGATGTTAATCTAACGGTTCAAAAAAGTTTCTTAAGAGTGAGTGAACCGTTGAATTTACATCCACTAGTGAGTGACCACAAATCTCTTGGACCCCTGTAGTTCAAGAGATTGGGATTGTTGCTAATCATTAGTAATTTTATTTTATTTAAACCATTAATTGTGTTTTCATATTTTCCATTACAATTAAAAAATTCTTCAATTAGCCCATCCCCGCTTAAGTCTCTCCCTCCAACCTCTCTTCCTTATAAAATATAAACCTCAAAACCCAAATAGAACCCATTGTACCCATTGTATTTTGATTCCCATGATCATGAATGTTCCTTTCCTTCTCTCTCTCTCTCTCTCTCTCTCTGATATTCAAAATAAACTATTAATTTTATCTTATTTTCAATTATTTCTCTCAATCAGGAATTCCTTTTTGTCTTTTGAGTTCTGATGCCTAGATATGGTTGAAGGTTCTATTGTTTTTGGAAAAAGGAAGTATATTAGGTCTGATTTGAAAACAAATTAGCCAAGTAGAAAAAACTAAAGATTCTAAATTCTAGTCCGGAAGGAAAAGAAAAGAGATTAGATTTCAATATGGCATGAAACTAGACAATAAAAATGGATATTTGAGTTTCAGAGTTCGGGTGGGTTCTGTTTATCCTTTCTGAAGAAAGAAGCTGGTTATTTTGTAAAGGGATAAATTTATTTTTAAAATTTTTAAAATAAAGTGGGTGGGAAAATAAAACAGATGGGTAAAAATAACAGCACTCTTGTTGTTTTGAGAGTGATTTTCTTCTCACTATTACAACATTGCGCTTGGATTCGGATATATACTTCTTTGGTCACGTTATTGAGTTTAGGGCCATTGCGTTCAGCGTATTGCGTAGTTTGAACACTTTTGAGTCTAAAGACCTACCTGAATTATATTGCTTCAGAACCGTGATTCTATTGGCTAATCAATAATATATTACTTGTTTTTATGCGTACAACGATCTGTATAGTCAATTTGTATGACTAAAACGTAATAAATACCGAAAACTCTACTAATACGTAAACTTGTGGCCAGGCAATACGTTCAATTTCATGGTCACTTGCATACCCGAAGAACAAAAGGAAAAATACACGAACGAACATAAGAATGGCAATGGAGAGAATCCCGTGGACCTTCAAAAGGTGCACTCTTTACAAATTTGTTCAAATCCCAAATGCCATATATAAAACCACAATTGAATTCCATTTAACTTCTCATTATACCTGCATACACCATACAGGTTGCGCCTACACCAAATGCAAATTTCAAAACACACTTCATACAAGGCACAATCCATTTTAGCAAAACTAGTTTATGTAAACCAACACAGCAGCTCAAGCTAATCTACAACGTGCACACCACCGAGGATTGCTTTGAGAATGCATTATGATCCTTTTCGGCTTCGACTACCAGAACCAGCTAGACTTCTCGCACTGATTGATTCACTTGGACTACACAAGTCCCTGTGACCCAACGGAGTACTTCCTCGGGGTACAGGTGACGAAACTTGACGAGGCGACGAAATTTGACGAGGCGATGAAACTTGACGAGGAGAGCCTGAACTTTGCTCGCTTGCTCTATGTGTCTCGGTCTCCAAATTCTTCACTTCTTCAGTAAGCATTGCTAACTGTTTCAGCAAAGGCCATCCATCCATAAATATAGTTAGCATGAGAAAGATACTCTCTTAAAATGTTACAAACTAGGAACTAAAAGAAAGGAAATTTGGGGCCTCCATCAGAATCACTTGTGCATGGCCAAGGACCAAAGCCAGATGACGGAACGGGAAGACCTAGGATGTAGAAGAAGTATGTCCAGGTTGAAATTTTAAAATGGCTCAACCTCAACATTGAACTTTAAATCAATCTAATTCCATTAAAATTCCATCAAACTTGAAAATCTTTTGAGATCAACAAACCATCCTTACTATCTACAAATGGCATGGTATATACCCGAATTTCATTCTCTCTTAACCGACACTGCAGTGCATTTATGGCAGGACTTAAACTGCATAAAATTTAAAAATTGGAAGAAAGTCAGTAAACATTAAAAACCAAAAGGCCAGGCATAAAGAACTAACAGAGAGGTGGGCAAATAACTCACCAATATTCAATTAATTTGCTCATGGAAGCCTGGTACATTGACGTGTGATGTATGTAAGTAAGTGGATGCACTTTCCCGTCCCTAATCAAAACCAAAACCAAACCAATTAGAAAGAATCAACAATGAGTTGATCAATATGAAGTGATGAAATATCAATGGATCACCTCATATTTTGTGAGATAGCTTGGTTATATGCCGCTCGCTCCTCTTCATACAGTACTCGTTGCAATTCCGTAAATGATAATAATGGTGAATCGAGTTTAATAAGAGACGAGGTCGGTAAAACATGGAGAGGAACTTCTTTCCTGACATACTCGGCACCACTACAAGAAAAAAGATAAAAAAGTACATTTAGGATTAGAAATTCAAAATTGTGTTTTGTGAATCCAGAATGGAATTGGACGTTGTTTATTCATTCATTAATGGATAACTGTGGATGTTTTTATAATTTTACTTTACTCTTTTGTGTGGGATTGAAAATATAGACCTTAAAATCAAATAAATGTACAAGAAAATACAGTGATATAGACCTAAATGACTCATCCAGCAAACGCAAAAAATTTTACTCAAACTAACAACATTTATGTTTTAACAAACAAGCCCACAGCTCCACATAAACAAGAAAGTTCTCGGTGCTTTATTGAATCACGCTCAATGCCTTCTTATAAAAACAACATAAATGCACCCAAGACTTGTATACCATATCTCAACTGCAATTTGATGCATGAAAACATCCAGGAATTTTACATGAGTGAGAGAAGAGAGATGTGTAAATTGAATATGTAGAAGACAACTTTACATCAACCATAAATAACAATAAGGGATCAAGGAAGGATCAGGAATAAAGGGGAAAAACATTATTCTGCCGGGAACCAACAAAAAAATCAAAATACTAGGCCATTTCTCAAGTGTCTTGCTTTTAGACAAAGGCAACGGATTTACGGCAAGAAGGCACAGATTTATGAACCAATGAAATATGGGCATTTTCTCATTTCTTTTCGAGGAAATATAGGCAGCTACAGAAATGCTGTTAACTCTGCTGCCAGACATAAATGCTAACTGTTTTGAATTTATTCTTTAATTAACGAAGCTATTACTCTTGTTAAAACACTTATAACATGTACCAAGTCCACAATTTACACAATGAAAATAGAAATAGAAACTGTGTGGTTAGAGTACAAAGTCATGCATACCTCATATCCAAATTCGAACGGTGCATTGCTTCTTGCATACTCTCTGACATATCCATGTGATCTATATCGGCAATGATGACGTCTGAAGTGTTATTGTGGTGGTTTCCTCCAATTCTTTCTTTTTCTAGATGATTTGCATCAGCATTAGCAAACAAAAGCCCCAGGTCTGAAGATCGTCCCCCACCCTAAGCAAATCACCCATAATTTACGCATAGCATAAAGCAAGCAGCATGAAAACAGTATCCTCTAGACAAGCAAATATGCAACAAGAAACTGTCACTACTAGAATTGAGCTCCTATTCAGTAAGACACATCCTGTGACTTCAGGCATCAACAAAGCAACCAGGGCAAGAAACTACTGAGTTACTAAGCACACAAACTCAGTACCAATGCTTTCTTTTTCTTTTTCCTTTTTCTTGTTTCTTCTTTTGTTTTCCCTTTTTGTCTTTTTTACAAACTGTCATTACCAGGGTGGTCATATAATCTGGTAGGCTATATGCCTGCTTCCACGACTCATATGATGAAATTTGAGATGATGACAGAGTATATTGGGAAAAAGTAGCTGGAACAAGCTAGATCTTTCCAAAGCTATATGATAGTTTGTACATGTATTCCAGATAATATTTCTTATGTACATGCTTCATGGGGATGACAATCTAAAGTAATTTTTGCCATTATCCTACTAGCCAACATGCACACAAGTCAAAACAAGTTTGAATGAAACACCACCGAAGGAAAATTATCAGCAATTCACTATTATGTATGGGTAATATGGGCGCACAACAAAGACCCTCTCTCAAAAAACACTGGTTGCGTCCTCATAAAGAGGCAGCCATTTTACCTAGCTGCTCTTTTGATAAATATTTATCCTACGAATACTCCAATTAACCTCAATATCTTTTTTTACATACTCCAATTAACCTCAATACCTCAATATATATGCCACGTCAGCAAACTAACGGAGTTTTTGATAGAACCTAACGGCGGTGACCATTTGTGATCACACATACTAACCTTGAGGACCACCAATGACACAAAAAAACATTAAGGATGCAATCTGATAGTTTCGTAAACCTTAGGGATGTTTTGTGATATTAAACCAAAGAAAAATCATACTATGATTTTAAATAAGTGTCAAAGGTAGGTGAGCACATTGTGTATGTCCGTTCATATATTTGCTTAACCCAGTTAATATAGATAATTACCAAGCCCACTCAGTCCATCAATTATAATTAAAACATATATTGACAATTGCATATTGATCAAAATGAAATTTCGCCATTTAAACATCACTGCTGTGGAAATATGAATTAAAGGCCAGATGGATGCACAGGCCATTAGGTATCTGCATAAAGGCTAAGTTTTGAACTTACATGGAAGGAAAGAAACTTATGAGTTTCATCATTCACAATACATCAAGATATCAAAACAATATATATGATCAATAGTCAAACATTTACTCAGTAAAACAAGTAGCAAGACACGGATTTGTAATCAGCTATCATGAAAACTAACTGGTATTAGGGCTCTGCTGCCAGGATCAATTAACATCGTTTTTATTTCCTCTTCTTTTTTTTTTGCCGTTTTATTAGAATGGATATAGTACCTTTATAGTTCCAGAAGTTCTTGAATCAGCTGTGTCTTGTTCAGGACACTCTGCTCTAAAGGATCTTGCAGGTTCATTTTCTGAGGTACTTAAAGACGATTCAACTTCTATAACTGGACTTTTATTTACAGGAGATAAAGATATAGGTCTTGACATGTGATGCTGCTTCCCATCTGAGGACTGAAAAGCAATTACTTGGATTCGTCCGACCTGAAAATACCAAGTATGACTAAAGAACATAGTCACAAGAAAAATCGTTTATATCTGCAGAAGAAGCCCCACTACTTTGCTAATACCATGCATAATGCAAACCTTGTTTATATCTTCACTAAAACAGGAAAATATAAGCCCAATGAACCCAGAATCTAGAAGTTGATACATTGCCTGAGTCCGCACATCTGCACAAAGTAGAACACAGCTGTAATATCAACTCGAGCAACTGATTATGATAGCATGTCTAACAAATAACAATATCATCAGGTCCAAATGTTAGAAAGAATAAAATACTTAAAAGTATATCAATGGATTACTGTTGAGTAACAGCATGATACATACTGACACACATATATAGATCGATCATGCTCATGGGCCACAGATAAAACCATATTGTGACACACATCTTCAACTTTTCGATCTTTACCATCTAACAGTTGAAAATGTAAGCGGCAACAAAAAAATAATCCTTGATTGCTCTACTGGAAACATTAGCTTGCTACATAATGTACAAGGGGTGTCCTTTAATCTCTCTGGCTAACTGTAAAGTCTCCTCCTTTATTAACTCTTTTTTTGTTCTTTTTTTGTCTGGCCTTACAGTTATTTGGATACATGTTTGGGGACTCTGAGATGGAAAACAGAGAGGAAGTTGAAGGATGGGTTTCTAAGATTTGGCAGTCTTTAATTTGATAAGAAATGTCAAAAAATAAAATTTAATGCAAAGGCATGATAAACAATCACAGCTTGAATTATTGGCTACTTTGGCTGCTAACTTCACATTCCATTTATTTGTGTTTTGTAATCCAGGTTAAAACAAGACAAAATTCCACAACCCCAAAATCCATCATAACTTTCCATCCAGTCAAAGCATTTTATAGGCCCTACATTTTCTCCCAATGGCACAGTATGTGCAGACTCATACTTATCAATCCTGGAAACTCACAAACGAAATATACACCATATAACAGGTGATTGATGATCCATTAATGTATCCAGGTTTCTACCAAGTAACATTTTATATTTTCCAAAGAAGAACTCCCAGATTCATGAGTATAACAATCCCAAGTAATCTGATAAGTTATATAACTAAACTCTACTTATGATAGCCCGACCTCATGAAATTGAAGAATGAACGTGATAATAACAGAAAGCAGGGGTAATTAAATAACACTCACCAACATGGGAAGGAAGAACCGTAATATGAGGATGCGAATGGTACCACCCAATCACCCTAGTTGTTCTTCCTGTTGACGTTGTCATTCTGTGCTATAGAGTTAATTACACAGTATCATAAAAAAAAATCCTCAAAAGTAAAGAAGCAAAACAGATATGGAGCATGGAAATACCATGAGCCACTACAACTATGATAGCTATATAACTAAAGAATGTAAATGTTGAACCAACTGAACGTATTCCCAAATTTCCAGCCCACCTAAAACTCAAAGCCCCAGCTCATGAGGATGCATTCACGATTTTTTTTTTCTTTTGAACGGCATGATTTAGATTGCTGAACAAAAATAGCTTTGTTTTTTTTATGAATTTATATCACAATTTTAAAGCTGAGGCAGTGTTGAAAACTATGTTAAAAACAAATAAACTAAATAAGTACAGCACAACCTAACGATATAATTTTTTGTGACTGATATCATACTGTGTAGTTTAAGCAAGCATAGGTTTACATGGCAAGGGATCCAAGTAATAGAAGTTCAGTTAGGAGAAAATTCACCAAACAATAACAGTCAAAGCTTATTGTGAAAACCTATAGCGCTTCCCTTAAAGTAGAGCACTTTTAAAAATATCAACTGTAATGTTTACTATGGGGGATCATGAGAGAAATTAGAACCAGATTTTCTCTTTCAACAATATTTATTCTCTAAATAGGGATGTCAAGAACCCATTTTTGGTTTTTTCCTTTTGTAATGAAAACATAAAAAGATTAATTTTCAAATATTTATCAAAAATAAAGCATCAAGGATATTTCGGCCTGGGCTGATGCAGCAGCCAACTGCTCAGGATTAGTCTCCACACGGTCCTTCCTCCGATCAGATCGCGTTTGAGGTGATGCTCCCCAAATTAGTGCAGTCACACCCCCATTTACAGAGTTCTGAAATTCCCAACATCATTGGAGGAAGAAAATGTTATGACTATAAGACGCTATACAAAATTAAGATATAAACAGAGAGCCAGACAAAGAGGATAAATCCAAATTATAATAAAATCATTGTATAAATCATAACCAAATTCAGTTGTCCATCATATATCTATCACCTTCAGCAAATGGCTTCACAAAAGAAAAAAAAAATTATAAAAACTTCTCACTTTCAGAAGACTGCCAAACATGCAATTATTTCTCTTCCACATCTTAATGAGTAACAAATTATTAGGCCAAGCCCCTGGGAACTTCCACTTAAGCACCAAACCACCAAAACACATGCCAATAAAATATTAATAAAAAAAAAGAAGCACCAAAACACCAACAGAACAGGTGAAACAAGAAACTGTGCAAGCTTGTCTAGATTCCTTGTATGCACCTGGGTCTGACAAGAGTGAATGGAATTACAGTGCTTTTCGAGGAAAGGGATCTTAGAGTGCAAAAACAAAGATCCTGCAGCAACATATTGAAGGAACCATTGAGTCTGAACTCATTATCAATCAGATATTGGAAATTGGCAACCAGAAATGGTACTGGATGTGAAATTTGTACTGGAACACTGAATCAACTAGCCTAATACCAAACAACACCAATCTTATGCATCACTGCAAGTCTTTAAATCCCAAGAGCAGGCAAAAACATCATGCACAGGTATAAAAGATGAGTTAGCATGTTGATTTGCTAGAAAAACAAGGCTGATGCTTCCTTTAATTTCTGTGTACATGTTCTATTTCTGTATGAGTGTTCTAATGTTTGTCATATGCCCTGAATAAGCTTTCCCAAAAGAGCCCATGGAGTAATTTTATAATGTCGCTAAAATTTCAAATTTCATCTGGACTTAGCAAAGTTTCTAGCTGAACAGAAATTAAAAGAATAACCATATGAATGATAGTTATTGGAGAAGAAAACATAACAACGCTGACAAGGCACAGTATTCTAAAATCAAGTTCAAGTAAACATATCAAACAATTTGCATTTGAACACATGTATTCAGTGGTTTTTAATAATTATGCAACCCAGAGTAAACTTATTAAAGTACCAATCGAATTAGAGGAAACCCCGAGAACTAGTCTAGCTAGCAAGGAACATTAATATGCCAAATTCGAAATCTAAACTGACCCAAAATTCAAAGAAAAAACAACTAAGCTCGGTAAACCTAAACTTTCTAAACCCATTTCAGAAAAGAACCCAAAATACCCAAACCATTCCAGCTTTACATTTACTCCAAGCATCAACCGATCAAGCAATTTCAACACCCGTACAGTAAGAAAACCTAATACGTGCATAACATAAGTGGAAGCCAAAGAATTTGAAGATGGAAATGGCAGAGAGTGTACCTCAATATCACCAAGAAGGAGGCCCATGATCTCCTCGGTCTCGGTGGACAATGCATGAGTGAGACATGTCAACCAAACGTCCTCGGACATTTTCACACCCGTTAAAGACATTCTTCTCGCTCTCTTTCTCTCTCTAAAAATTGTGGCTTTCTCTCTCTACTTTCTGTCTCTGCAACAAGAGGAGGAAGAAGAAGAAGTGAAAAATGAGAGAAATTGAATCCCAACTTTTTTCGAGGTTGCAAACGCAGTGCCTCGTTGTACCCTGGGTTGTGTTGTTAGAACATCTCTGGCTCTTTTTGGGGCAGTGATTTGGTACGCTAAGTTCTAGATTGTAATTATGGTACTCATCTCAATCGAGTTGAATAGCTTTTGATTTTGATATGCTGATGTCATTTTAATGTGACTTTCGTTTTTAATTTCTTGGTGAGGTAGGCGGTGGCGGTGGCGATGGCCGTGGGCGTGGCTCAAAAATATTTTCTTTCACATCATATCACATATTTTAGTCCCCACTTGGTGCATTTTGATGACTTATGCATTGTGACTTACTTCCACAGTTATGATAGTGCATCAATTTGAATCTGACGTTAGATTATAGAAGAATATCACTAGATCGAAAATTAGTTAATCACTTTTTTTTAGAGTTTACGTGTCATATGGGATTTTAAATTTTTATTAATCTAAAGTCCACTTTAAGGCTAGTGCAAGAAAAAAAAACTTTAACATAAAATGAAACATATATATTTTAAATTATATATATATATAATTACCCAAAAAAGTCATTTATTAATTGGCTTCAACAAGCTTCACACATGGACACACATGGCTTCAATGAGTCATGAATATATCAACTTGTTCGTGTTTTTTTTATCAAACATCGATATTTATTAAAAAAAAATAATTCATCAATACATCAAAAACGAGTACAAGACACAAATCTCAACTTAACTGCAAAACAACAACCCGAAAGGATAGTGAAAGAGCAGGAGAGATGAAGCAAGAGGGAGAAATAGGACGAAGATAGAGTGAGGGACATAGGTCGCTGGTAAGGATGGATCACCGGCGGCCGGAATCATGAGTGTCGGGGATTGAGGTTGCTGATTTTTTTGTGTTTTTTTTTTGTTGTTGTTATTTTCTTTCTAATTTGTGGGGATGAAAGTGGAATATTAAGGGGGAAAAAATTAAAATGGGTTGCTTCATCATAGTCGTCCGTGTCAATAAAATTGTTCCCTTAGCGAAAAGGTCAAAAGTCACTATGTATTTTTGAGTACAGATTTAACTTCTGAAATTAAATAGTATTTCTCTATTCAACGTTAGAAGTGAAATTCTAAATTCGAGTTTGTTTGTTTGTTTGTTTTTTTAACAGTGGCTAGTCATGAGAGAGAAAATGAAGATAGACATGTCCTTCTAATGTACAAAGTTTGAAGTAAAAATGGGTTTTACTTTAAAGAAACAATTATTCAAAGTTAAATTAACTAAATTTTGGCCAGCAGTACTGGAGATGCTTTACATAAATCTTATGTTGACACATCAGATTTATAAAAAATAATAATAACAAAAGTTCTATTTGCACTCCTCTTGCATGGTGCAAAATTAGAATTAGTTGTATCACAATTATTGATCATATTTTTTTCGAAAAACCCTACATAAGACTCATTTGTGCGAGATGTATTAGATAGCAGTATATGGTATATATATGGCACGACTCCTTTACCGTTAAATAGTACAAATAGAGATTAGAGAAAATTTAAAGAGACAAAAATAAGGATATGAGAACCACACTCTTTTTTATTTTCTTAACATTAATCCATTTTCACAACACTCTTAACAAAGAAGGAATATGGACGTCTTCTTTTATTAACCAAAAACCAAAACACAAAGGAACAAAAATACAAATATGTTGCATCTGAAAGAAAACGAAACATAGCCATTTCCACAGCGCTAATTGCCATGACACCACGTCATCGAAACTTTTGATGCGAGTGAAGGCAAAGCTAGCATTATTGAAGAAAGCACTTCAAATCCTTGGGTTGCTTGGGTTAATGCTTGGGTTCATGTTTGCGTTGCTTGGGTTACTGTTTGGGTCGTTTGGGTTGTTCATTCCTAAAGTGCTCTTAACTGCTTCAGCTGCTCCTTGAGCCATGTTTTTCACTTGCTCACTTGTCTGCAATCAAACACACTTGTAACATACATACATATATATATATATATATATATATCCATATATACAAGAATATAATTATATTAATCACATTCTTGGTTTGTCATTTTGTAGTTATTACGTTAATGTTTTTGACAAGAATGATATTTTAGATTATTCTAATGCACAGAGAATGAGTCGAACTCGAGTGCAAAGAGACATACACACTATCTTGACCAACTGACCTAACCCACATTTACATTATGTGAATGTTTTAATATAATAAAAAGTGAATTAGGAGTACTGAAAGATAATCATAGAGTGAAGTTGATTGGACTAGCTTTTTTCTCGTTAATTAGAGTAATGAGATGATACTAATTGAATTGACTTATATGTTTGATTAAATTCTGAGTAACTTCTTATACTACATATATTTAATAACAAAAATAATTGAAATAATAAGGAAAGGGGAGGAAGTGATTGCCTGTTGAAGGAGATTGGTGGCTTGGTCCTTGATGTCTTGGGCAGTGTGAGATGCATCTGAAGCCTTATTCTGGGCAGACTGAGATGCATTTGATGCCTTATTCTGGGTAGACTGAGATGCACTTGATGCCTTATTCTGGGTAGACTGAGATGCACTTGATGCCTTATTCTGGACAGACTGAGATGCATTTGATGCCTTATTCTGGACAGATTGAGACATATTTGATGCCTGGTTTAGAAACTCGTCTTTCTTTACCTGCACAAGTTAATTAGATCAGGAAAATAAAAAATAAAAAACATGGATTAACTTGATGGGATGAAAAATTGATTACAAAACACCAACCCTAATTTCATATTATTACAAAATTAATCACAGTTATAACTTGCCTGAGCTTGACCAGTCAACTCGCCTGCCTTGTGACTCAAATCCTGATTTTGGTGGCTTGCCATTTTTGTGCTTGATTTTGTTTCTTCAATCAAACTGAATCAAATTTCAAAGTAAGAATGCACAATGCAAAGCTCTTCCATTCGAAGAGTATATATAGATTCTCAAAGTCTCCTATTCTTGCCATTTCCAAGTTTCCTACCCCATTTTTTTGCGTTTAATCAGTAGCATGGATGGCATGTATTGATAGGGGACTGTTTCAAACAGGTTTGCTTAGCCAAGAAAGAGAGTCCCTTGGCATAGGCTCCGGGAGAATTAATTAAGCTTAATTACCATAAGAAATTAATGGCTTATTTTCTTGTTGGCCTTGTGCAAATTATACTAGTTGTTTGAGTCTTTTTCTGATTATATAGAAGTATTTTTCTTTCAAATGATAACTGCTCTCATATGTGTAACATATGAAACAACATATAAGGAAACACTCATGTGAAGTAGTGGAAGGAAAAGACTAATCTTTTTATTAAAAGAAAATACTTATTGAATTGAAATTAAATATTTTAATCCCATGACATATTGGTTGTGTGTATGTGAGAAACTCTCATCTCATGTAATTTAGACTATCGCTTGTATCAAAAAAAAATTATTAACTGGTGATCTTGAAATTATTAAACCCAAATTACAAGTTTCTTGCTATTTCTGTTTTTGGCTAACATTATTCTTGAAACAACCCACCTCCTCCATTAGAGAGATGGTCATCAATGTGGTACAAATAGCACCACCCTTCTCAATATTATTTAACAAGTAAATTAAACCTAGTTCTTAAATAATCTCATGGACCACTAGTATTATATTTTTTATACAAGTGATATTGAGAGAATAATAAATTGAATTTAAGACCTAAAATATAAAGATAAATATGATTTTAATCACTTGAGCTACAAACCCTTACGTACCACTAAAAAATTTATTGCAATGTTTTTTTTTTTAATTTTTTGGGTGGATTGTTTTATTGCAATGTGATGTAAACGGTTTATTTACAAGTTTTCTAAAAATTGAGCACAGTAATAAACAATAGTGCAAACCCTCCACATCCAACACTTGCATGTCAGAGCACAAAATGACAATGTGTCAATAGCCTATTGACTAATACATATGATGCAAATCCTGTTCGAAGTTAAATCGACACAGCAAATTACCTCACCGCAGAATTTCAGAAAGCAAAGCACGTGTCATACGACGTGTCAACAACGTGGACACATGTTGACCAACCAGCCCACATGAGAATACTATATATACCATGCATACTGCCACCGTTCCTTCTCATCAGCATATATCTCAAAGTTGGACGACGCACAGAATTTTGATAAACTCTAAATCCATCGCTCATATTCACTGTTTTAGAAGGCAAAAATGGCATCCCAGAAGCAGAGCTACAGAGCTGGTGAAGCCAAGGGCCAAGCTGAGGTATTTACCTAGTTTTCTGTTATTGTTTCTACTTCGTGACCGTGTGTTATGTTATTAGACTGTTAATAGGACTTTATTTTTTAAGTGAAATTTTATGTTCCCTTATGCTGTTCAAATTGATTTTCTGAAACATCAAGTGTGAAAAATACAAAGAGAGTATTTTTGAGTATGTGTAGTAGTGATTGTCGGGTATGTTATATTATCAGACGGTTAATTTGACTTTTCTATAGTGAAATTCTGTGTTCATCACGTGGTTGATAATGGTTTTTTAAAACTTCAAATACATACCAAAGTGTATCACTTTGGTAGTATATGTGATAAACACATTTTCTCTTTGTAGTCCAGACCATTGCTTTTATTATTTATAAAAATAAAAAATAATTGTGATTTTACGGTTTTACCCTTGGTCTCTCAGGAAAAGGGTGGCCAGATGATGGGCTCAGTAGGGGACACAGCCCAAGACACAACGCAAGCAACAAGGGACAAGACATACGAGACAGGCCGAGCAACCAAGGACAAAACCCAGGGAGCTACCTACCAAGTCAAAGACAAGGCCGCAGAGAAGGCAGAGGCTGCAAAACAGAGGGCAGAAGAAGCAGCCCGGAAGGCCAGAGAGACAGCCGAGCATGGCAAAGAGAAAACCAGTGGGGTACTGCAGCAGACTGGAGAACAGATGAAGAACATGACTCAGGGGGCTGCTGATGCTGTGAAAAGCACTTTTGGGCTGGCCAAGAATGATGAGGAGAAAGATGAAACTGGGCTTTCTGATAAGAAGGCTGGCACTGGTTAAATTTCAGGTGGTGTTGGTTTGATATATGTTTGTGGTGTTTTTATGTTGGGCATGTTTCAGAAGTCCTGTGCTTCCCCCTCGCTGAGTTGGGATTAATGTTGTATTTTTTGTTTTCCAGCTATATATATTATGTGTAATTCTCAGTCATAAATGAAATATGAAGTAGTTTATTTATTTATCTTTCTTTATGCAAAATTCATCCAAGCTTAATGCCCATGTAGCTAGTACAATTTCTAAGAGAGTTACACACTCGGCACCCCAAAATTATATGAATAACAAGTTGATAACGAAGTCTGGGGTTTTAGCGATTTAAGTATATGGTAACAAGCGGACTTTAATTCTTCAAACACTGAAATGCAGACAGCTACGTTTAATGCCCCATCTCGATTATATATAGCGCAATATTTTAGTTTTACTGCAATAAGCAATCACGTAAACCCTGCACCTTTGGGTGAAGAGGGCATGTGGTTAACAAATAGAAACTTGTCACTTGCATGCCATCTTGTTAAATGGACTCGATCTCGATTTTTATTGAAAGGAGTGATAGCATATTAAACTTATGCAATCGAAAGGAGTGATAGCATATTAAACTTATACAAATTGCACTACGTATATTAGGATTCGAATGAATTTATGACTTTTTTGGAGAAATAATTACTCTAAACTACTACACTATTAGGTCATTTACAATCGAGAATTCTTAAATCGATGTTACAATTTCCATCTATTTATTTACAGTTATTAAACTGTAAAATATATGATTATATATCGTTGTGGAGTTAAAAGTCTCACTTATTTATTTATTAATATTTTAACTTTAAAATATAAGATTATCGTCCATTAATATTCACTAATACTAAATCGATCACACCAAAATTTACTATTCAATCAAGTTTCAACTAGACTAGGTACAGGCCAATACATATCAATGTAAATCCTCTTGGAAGTCATAAACCGAAGAGCCAAAAAGGAAAAGAATCGAAGCAGCTGTTTAAAACAAACAAATACCCCTAAACCTCAGTACAGAAGATGGCACCACGTGGCACATGACTTGTCAACGAAGCATGACACGTGTTGACCACCCAGCGCCACACTTGCAACTAGAGGTGTCAAACGGGTCGGGCCGGCCCAGCACGGCACGAGTCCAGCCCATTTAAATGAGGCACGGCACGGCACGAGCACGAATATTAATGGGCCGTGCTCGGCACGGCACGAAAACTTGGACCGGGCTGGGATTTAAAAAAAGGTCCAATGGACCGGGCCGGCCCGTGGCCCGACATGAGACGGGCTTAGCCCGAGCCCGCTCCAAGCACGGCATGAGCCCGAGCCCGCTCCAAGCACGACACGAGCCCGAGCCCACTTAAATCATCTACTGCATTTTTTCACTACCAAGTTGGAACTTGGAACAGCAAGTAAATAAAATAAAATAAAAAATATAAAAAAAATACCTACTCAAAGTTTTTTTCACTACTCAAAGTTTTGTAGATGAAGATCTCTCATATTTTGAAGATGACAGCACAAGTTCCCTTAATGAAGTTTGTTGAGGTTGGTACTTTGTTTTTGCTGTATGTTGATACTCAAACTTATTAAGCAAACAAAATACCTACTTAAATAATGGTTGGAGTTCCACTTTTTTTAGCGAGATCTGTCTTTCCAAGTTTGAATTTTTGTTAATTTCTTCTAGCTTGGAAATCAGGTGAACTTTTTAGCTGGTTTCTCACTCTGGTGTGGTTGCAGGCATTGGATACTTTCAACACAGCAATTGTTTCTCCTATCTATTATGCTATGTTCACCTCTTTTACAATATTTGCCAGTGCAATAATGTTTAAAGTATCATCACGTGAACATGTTGTGTTTGTGTGTGAGTCTTTGTTATAAATCTAATGTATGTAATCTTTTGGTAGGATTATTCTAGTCAAAGCGTGACCAGCATAGCGTCAAAACTTTGAGGGTTCATCACTGTGTTATCTGGGACTGCTATATTGCATAGTACACGAGGGCCAGATCCACCTTTAATTACAGGTTTGTATGTTGATGATCAGACTGCATGTCTTTTTGAAGATTTATGATGCTCTAAGTATCTTATTTTACTCCAGAAAATAATTAATTTTTTTTTCGGTTGACTGATGCAGGAACGTGAGATGACAAATGCTGATATTTTACCCGGTGTCCTAGATTAATTTTATTTTCCTTTTTGTGTAATTTGGGAGGGTAGTGGTACTCTTTTTCCTTGACCGGATTTTCCTCCTTTGGGGGTTTTTTAAGGCAAGGTTTTAACGAGGCCATATTTTTGCCCTCCACCTTTTTCATATTGTTTGGATGTTTGATTATTAATGTTTTCAAATAGTTCATCATTCCTTGCTTCTAGTTATATGTTTTATGTTTATAATTTTAATTATCTAGTGGGAAAAAAAAAATCAAGAAAAAAAAAATTCAAATTAAATGGGCTTGTTCTTGGGCCCGAGTATGGCCCGAGCACGAGCACGGGCACGGCCCAAGCACGGCACGGCCCGTTTCAATATGGACTTGGGCTTTGGGCCGGGCTGGGATCAATGATTTTACTAAATGGGCCAGCACGGCACGGCCCGATAAATTAAATGGGCCGGCACGGCACGGCACGAATACATTAAAGGCACGAGTTTAAATGGGTTGGGCCGGCCCGGCACGGCCCGTTTGACACCNTCTACTTGCAACCACTATACCTATACGGTGCACTGTTGACTGTTTCTGTTCCTTAATATATTACCACATTGCAAACTTGGAGAAGAATTCTTACCTTTCATTCATTGTTTTGGAGAGGCAGGGCAAAGAATATGGCATCACATGTTCAGCAGCAGAGACAGAGCTACAGAGTTGATGATGAAGCCAAGGGCCAAGCTCAGGTACCGTACCCACACCCACCCACAAATATTAGGGTAAGCTTAGCCTTCTGGTCCTATTTGGTTTATGAGAAAGAAAGTTTGAGGTCTCATGTTTGGTAAGTTTAGGCATGAAAAATTGTTGCCTTGCACATTGGAAAATAGGGAGGAAAGTGTAGCCATCTTCCACCTTTTGGTTTTGTTTTCATCCTTATGAGAAAGTTTGGGAAAATGTGCCAACATTAAATACATATTTTTCATGATCATGTTGTCCCCATTAACAATTTAGAATTACAATATAGAATTAAATGCATTCTTTTTTTTAATTTGATTTCATATGGGTATAATTTGAAAATGAAACAAACTTTGTTTTACATTCCTATCCAAACTAAACATGTGAAAGGAAATAAAGTTGTATTTTTTATTTATTACTTTCCCAAGATTACCAAACATGGGAAAGAAATCTCTATTACCGATCCCTTGGAAAATGACATGGAAAGTGATTTCCCCTCAAATCCATTTTGTGAACCAAATGGGACCTCTAGGTGGTAGGCTTAATTAGTTATGAAACTATAGGTTATGGGTTAGACCAAATATGGGAGATATTTTGGGGTAGGTTGTAGGACACTCCGGCCCCAGATCACCTGAGCATCATTTGTACACGTTTACTTATAAGTAATGGGAATAAAAAGAAATGGTGATTTTCATTCATGACTTCCTCTGCTTTAACTTATACATAAATTAGTAAATATGCGGGTTCCACCTAAAAATCCTTAATGAAATTCCTTAAGGAAGTGGGAATCAAATCAACTATTAGTGGATTTGATTCCCATTCTTTGTTTATTCAATTCCATTTATCTTCATACCCATTGCTGGCAAGTAAACATATATATTTACCTTTTCAATGAACTTATAATGCACTTATGCCTTCAATAAAAGGATCATGAGCTGCTTTGATTAGTAGTACACTTAATCTAGTTTTCAGTTTAACAGCTTTTCAATAAAATATAATCTAGAATTGACATGTTCATTAGATATCATAACACATGTTTCGCAGGAAAGTACCGGCCGGGTGATGGGCTCAGTAGAGGACAAAGCCCAAGAAGTAAGGGACTCGATCTACGACGTGATACAAAAGGCAAAGGAAGTAGTCAAGCAGAAGGCCTCAGAGGAGCCCAAAAACCCCGAGACGCAGCCCACTACAGCAAGGACAAGACTGGCATGCATGGACAAGGAGGATGATGCGTATTATCAGAGAGAGAGAGAGAGAGAGAGAGAGAGAGAAAGAGAGGTTGGGTATGGGCTTGATTATAAAAGCTTGTGGCATGGTTCATTGTGGGTTTTTGAAGCCCAATAGGCTGTGGCCCAATTTGATTTTTGGTCCGGTTTGGTTTTGGACAGGATTATTTTTTTAAAATTATTATTTTTATGCAAATTTCAACTAAAATTTAATTTTTTAGGCTTGAAAATTAACAAATGATCAAATTTCATACAGAGAGAGATATTGGGCATAGAAAAGAGAGATTTTTTGAATTTGAGCTTGGGGAAATATTAGTTATGAGATTAAAAATGTAGCGTTGGATTTAAATAATTAAACAATTCGCAATAATGAAGTAAGCTTTCGTCCTCTTAACTCTAGAAGGAAAGGTCGCTAATTCGGAATCGTTTCCGTTGTAGCAAGAATTAGTAGAATCACAATTGGCATTTTCATCAGTTGGAACTTGGAAATCATTTCCGCAAGGTGGCAGAGCAATCTTCAATAATTGAATCTCTAGGAATTGGTCTCTAGAAATTTGTGAAATCTTTGGGATATGTTTGAGATTTGTTTAAAGATCCGTTGTGAATAGTTTGATATATGATGAGATGATCTGTGTGTGTAGGGAGACGGAGAGATGTCATCTACTTTTAACATTCTTTATATGCTAACAGGCCATACATGAACCCCCACCTCCAGCTTCAGATTTTAAGCACTAAACAATGCTTCTTGCTTCTTGTGTTATACGGCACAATGAATGTATTTGATAACTTTCCATTCCAACGAAATTCTAAACAATAATGCTACAACAATACAATCATCCGACCATGCCATGAAGAAAGAAATTGGAGTAAAATGCTTCTCTTTCTCAATTGAATATCCATGATTTTGGCTATGCCAATCGTATTGAGTAATAACGATTTTTGTCTTCCAAGGGCAATTAAACATTGAATCCAATCTCACACTTCCATCGACCATGTTCATCCATTGAATCCGAACCCTCACTTCCACCCCCCATCATTCTTGCAGCAGTCACCACCGCACTGCACCATCACTATCAAAGTTCTATTGAGGTCTAATAGAATCTGAGAAAAGTTCTCAACTGGCCCTCTGTGGGGAACATTTCTCGCGATTAACTTCAAGACTTAACTTCAGTTCTACATTTTAGATTTACGTTTCAATCACCAACTTCATCTCTTCCACTTTGCCCTTATAAGCATTAACAGAGTCCATAGAAGCATCTCAAACTCAACTGGGTATACTAAAAGCAAAAGGTCGATCTAGATAAGTTTCATGGGTCGTCCACCTTGTCCTTGTAGGCCGGGAGTATATTTACCAGGTTTATATTGTCCATAACATCCCACTATAGCTAGTATTAAGAGCTATTTAACAGACGTTAAGAAGCATACTAAATATTTAAAACGTAGACAAAAAATTTATAGGGACACATTAGAAGATCCATCCACTAGTGAACAAGTAAAACCAATTCAAAGAGAGTTATTAGAGCACAGTCAAAGACATCTAGAAAGAGAAATAAGAGCAAAAGCCCTACACTTCATCAGTAATCCAAAAATTAGAAAATCTAACCGTAGGATCAAGTAGTCAGCCTAGAAGAGTCAGACTTAATCCTTTTGATAATAACAAATGGAAATATTCAGAAGCAAAGAAAATTACTAGTAACAGCAGAAGATATTTATTCAAATGAAATTGAAGCACAATAATTTCTTAGAAAAGGTTTCGAAAGAACACAGAAAAATAAGAGTTGCCTGTATCAACTAGGTATATTTGAAAATAAAAATAGTCTAGTAAGTAGCATAAGCCAGCATGAAGTAAATTGTATAGATAAGGAAGTTACTCTTAATCCGTTAAGTCAGCCAGCAATAGAGCAACTTAGAAAATCACATTATAGGCAAATTCATATAGGAACCATAATGACAGGAATAGCAGGACTGACTAGGGCACATGTAGGTACCAAAGCACTTGTATACATATATGATGATAGGTGGGATAATTACTTGCAAGCTGCCATAGCAACAGCCGAAGTAGATCTTAGTGTCAATATAGCAGTCATAGGATGCATACCAAATTATGTAATGGCAATAAAAGAATTTAGCAAATATATTAAAATTAGCATTAGGACTAAGAATTATAATATGAAAGGAGATTACAAAAATTTGAGCATTAGTTTAATGCATGTAGGAAAAGTATCAGATAAATTTAATCATAATTTTAATGTAGAATTTTCTAATTCAGTACAAACATTTGGAAGCAAGCATGTGAATATGATAGAAGCAAAGCCTGTAGATCATAGCTTTTTAGAAGGTATAAACATATAAAAGATATTAGAGACAAAGTAAACTACCTGTTTCAAAAATATCAGAGATGAAGTCTGAGGAAAAATCCAGCGAGTAGACATGAACAAATCCATTGAAGTCCTCCTTGTTGTGAAGTTTATTAATCAGTGAAATAAAGTCTGGGTTAACCGAAACATTTTCACGAGAAGTCTTATGCATACGCCTTCGGTCAATACCAACCAACTTCTGGGACTCTTCAACATTTCGATATAAAATTTTCTCTTAATTGTGAAAGGCTATCAAAAACTTCTCCCACTTTTACATTGTCAAAGCCCACCACCGACACAATAGGAGTTAAGCTTTTCACCAAGTTTTGATAGTTTGGTTGCAGCTCCACTAGAAGACCTGAATCATATGAAGGGCTACAATTTTGCTTAAATGAAATTACACTAGCCAACTGACAAATCAAATAGACATCAGATCTTTTAGGAGGCTTTGGTAGAATAGGAACTACAGCTCGGACAGATGCATGCACAGATTCATGGGAAAAGAAAGATACTGCATCTTTTAGGCTAGTTCTATAGCGATTATCAAGTATTTGAAGCTGGACCTCGGACAAATTCTGACATGATTGATCAAGAAGGAATTCAGTTTGCACAACCAACTCCTTAAACTCAGCAGAAGCATAAAAATCAAACCAGTTTCGATGAACGCAACCAAAAAACTTGAACCAACCTCGGTCAAACCAGTCTTGGTATAGGTGATTTCCTTCAATCTTGCCTCGGATCCAATTCATAAAATGCTGACCTATAACGTGGTAAAGTCTCAACCAAGCTGCCACAGTAGCAACGGTGTAGGCAATAGTTTGATCGTCAGAAGATCCTACTACAGACAACTCAGCTTGCATTAAAAGTTCTTCCGTGAATATAGAAACTGCTTCAGGTAGATCTTCCTCATTAAGCTTAGCAATTAACTGCTTCACACAATATAGGAAGAAGGTTAAGCATTTTGAACAGCTACATGCAGTAAGTAAAGGGTCCATATACATCAATAATAACAGCCAGTCCCCAAACAAGATTAATTAATATAGACACCTAAACCCTTTCAAATCCCCAAAGAACATTAATAACCAAGGGGGCCACACATACCCTTTAAAGTCCCCATACATCATTAGTACTGCGACAACATGTGAATTGAGACTCCTCAATCCCATGGCTGCTTCCTCCTCTCTATTAGAACTCTACTTCTGATGTTTTTATCTCACATTATCATGGATTCAGTTACTTGTTTTGTTAATTGGAAAGCACATGAATTATGGCATCATATCATACGGCATGGATAAAAAAGAATTCACTATGATTACAAAACATCATCAGAGAATAATATAACCAATTTCTGCACACAAGTCAGTAACATGAAAATTTGAAAAACAAAAAATCCATGTAATAAACTTCCAAAATCCTTCAGTACAGATTTCTTGCATTAGAAAAGCCACTTCAATTATGGTGTTGCCCTTTTAAGAATCTAAATAAAGATAAAGAGCACTCTTTCCTATATCTGTAAGTATCTTTTTGGTCTCTCTCTCTCTCTCTCTCTCTCTCTCTCTCTCTCTCTTGCTCTCTTCAAAAATACAGTCAGAGAGACTCAACATACGCAGAGTTGATGTGAAGATAGCAATATATTCCCCTGCTCTGCACAGAGCAGGTGCACTGCCGTTTCAATAAACTCTACTTTAAATTACTGTGACTCAAATTATTCTCTTACCTCTGTTTCTAGTCTAAGCTTTGCTTCCCCAATAAGTTGTGCCTCCAACTGAAGAAGAAGGTGTGCTTCATAACCATCACACTTTTCTCTCAGGATTGAAAACCTAAACATCTAAATCATTAAATCCACACAAATACCTAAAAAAAACAAGTTAAAAACAGATAAAATTAGAAGAAGAAACTCACGATTCAATTATGGTTTGGATGATATGAAATTCTAGAGCTCTGTAGAGGTTGTAGGTCTCCAATTGCAAGCTTCCAGAGTACATTTTCAAGGAAAAGGGAGAGTAGATAGCAGAGAGGAAGTAGAACTCACTGTCTCTCACCAATTTGTGAATTGCATTTGCGTTTCCAATTTGTTCTGCGAGCTCGAACTGCCTGGCTCGGGACCAAAAATGATGATCTTCGCTCTCAAGGCTGGGCATAGTCAATATTCTTTCCAGGCGATATAGCCGAGCGGCTACATATATAAAAGACGCGCCTCGCTCCTGTTTCAAATACGCACAGCCGCGCGGATTCCTTAAAATTCTTGAAAATAATCGAGTATAGCCGCTCGGCCATACTATATACATATATACAGAGACCAGCCCATCGCATATGCGACACGTGTCATATGAGTATAGCAGTGCGGCTACCTTTAAAAAACATTTAAAAACGAGTATAGCCGCCCGGCTATACTATTTTTAAAAAAACAATTAAAAAACTGAGTGCAGCCGTCCAGCTGTACCATTTGTTTTTAATAAATATTATTTTTATTAAATAATATGTGAGAATTATGTATATAATGGTGAATTAATATATATTTAATTAATAAAAAGTTTGGCCTTGGGCCTTAGGGCTACTGGGCTCTGCTATTTAATTTAAACCCGATTAGTTAATTAATTAACTAATTATTTGAATTATTTTTAAAATTCAAATATCATGTAATGTTTTTGTCTGATTGAGTTTGTCTTGTAAATTTGCAAAGAACATTCATATTATCTTATATAGCTACATAGATAAAGACACAAATTTCGCTAGAAACAATGAGGAAACAATTGATTATAGCCGTGCGGCTATACCATTTTTTTAATATATATTATTTTTATTCAATAATATGTGAGAATTTTGTTTATAATACGTGAATTTTGTGTCTTATTGAAATTTTTGTAAAAAAAATACGTGTATTAAACATAAGAAATACATGCATACGTGTATAATATATTATTAAACGTGAAAGTGCTAAAATCTTTATACAAGTAATAACTCTAGAAAAGTACAATAGATACTCGAGTAATGGCTTAATAGTAATGGATAAGGCTCTTGGGCTATGGAGAAATTTAATTAAAACACTTAATGATTTCACAAAAGACGTAATAAATAGAAATTAATTATTTTGTGGACTTTTTCTTTATTTTGTATATATTAAATGATAATTAAAATATAATTACTAATTAAAGTAATTCAAAAAGGCTAACATATTACTTAATTATAGTATAAAAAAAGAATAAGATATTAATTAATTACATATAGTAAATTGAGACCAAGCCCTAATTATTTGATAATGTTGTTTTTTTGTTTGGTTCCTTTTTTATGACGCTTTGATGTTTGATCATTTCTCTATAAAGTCAGAGTAGGGTTCGTCCAAAATTCCGGGCCGGGCTTTGCTAGTTTTTTTTATTTTGTGGGCTGGGCCGAGGTTTCAAAGGGCTTGGCTCGGGCCTAGATGAAATCTAAACAAATGGAATAAAATTGTGGAAGTAGAGAAGCAGAATGCAGATCAAGGCAATAAAACAAGTGTAAAGACATGCAAGGCTCGATTTCGTCAGATAAGGGAACCAAGTAAGAACGTAAGTGAAAGAAACCAATTTTAGAGATAGTTGGAGTAAAGATGAGGAAATAAAAAAATTATCTTTCAACCACTTGAACAGAAGAGAGAACCTAAAAATTCAAGCAGAGATAGAAATAAAGGAAAAGGAAAACAAGAACCCCAATATATCTTACCTTTGGGTGAGTCAAAAACCAGGTATCCCAATCTCTAGTGCGAGCGTAATCATAAAAGAAAAAAGGAAGCAAATATTGAGGAGGTGTAGCATAAAAAAACAAACCAAAGGAAGTAGGGAGAAAGAGAGGGGGAGAGGAAAAGAGAAGATAGGATTAGCTGAGAAAGAAAGAAGAATTTGGAAAGTACTCAGCAACTCCCAACGCAAGGAAACTTTCCTGGACTGAAAGGAGGTGCCTTTTTCCCATTATTTTTCAGCATAACTTTCCATGTGTTAGAGAAGAACCTGCCCCATAAAATTCAAATCAAATTAAGAATCAGCACATAACTACTTGAATGGAAAAGAAATTAATAAGCTAATAAGTGAAAATAAGTTGGAATTATCCAATGACGAACACAAGAATAAAGTGCATGTTTTTATTTGTTTGCATATGAGCTAGAAGCATTGACATGAATTTGGAACATCTATCAAATACTTTGTATGATATCAAGCATTCACCAAGAGCAAAATATTTCATCAATAAAATTTGCATTGAAAGTAACTCGAAATAAACAATATTATGTTCAGAAAATCCTACATGATATATTGCATATATTCTCATGGTAACAAGTAAATTCTTGGTCAGATAATCTGTTCATCTCTTTCTTCCACCGCGCTCTCTTAATGAAAGAGTTAGTGTTTCTCCTGCTCCAACATTGTAATATGCAAGCGACATATTGTCCTTGAGAAAACCAGGTTTTCCACTCAGTTTCTGCTTGTTTGCAGGAAGCTGGATCTCCCCAGAAATTTTTTCTTTGAGACTCCCAACAGTTTCGGATAAAGACTGCAATGTAATCTCCAACAGCTGTCCCTTCCGATTACCTTCATCAACATTGGGGACGGATACTGTGATGCGAACAGGTCCCTGCACTGGCTGCTGTGCTAGAAACTGATCTTCTGGAATAAGCATGGAATCATCGAGCTTCTGGCGCTTGGGTGCAGGTTCTTCTGGAAGCGGAGAAGGGGCTCTCTGAGGTGGAGGTGGAGGTGGTGGTGGTGGCATCATTTGCATTACAGGTGGATGAACAGGAAGGGGGATATAAGCTTGCATGAGTGCAAACTGAGAACCAGGTGGAGGTGGTACAGGAATACTAGGTGCACTCATAGAAATTGATGGAGGCATCTGTCGGTTCATTGAAAGGGGCTGCTGTCCAGAACTCATGGGCATTGGAGGTCCAGGTGATGCAACTGATTGATATTGGACAACTGGGGGCCTTGGTGGAGGTACAGGGAGGCCACTGCTAGTTGGAGCAGAATACTGGACTGTGTTTGGATGAACACGAGGTAGATTCAATGCGAGACCATGTGGTGCGGGAAGAGGACGAACTGAAGGCACAGCAGGTTTTGGACCAGGAAGACTCTTTGCATCTTCGTTAAATACATCATTCTGTGAAATGGCTTGATTTGCTGTGACGCCAATGCTTCCAGTGTGACCGTCCCATATGACCTGTTTTGGTTGCTCATCATTCTTTTTTGCAATCTCAGCCTTGACAGCGTTAGAAACTTCTTCCTCTGTGGTACCGAAAATGTCAGGGCGGGTTCGTGCAAGGCCCAGAATATTCCTTGAGATTTCATCATCCTGAGCAAGAGTAGTCACCCGAAGCTTAGCGAACATTAGTTCTTTCTGCTCCTTGTATTTTGGATCAATAAGAGAAATCCTCATGTGTTCAGACATCTCATTGATAGGGATAAGCTCCCCAGTGATTGGGGAAATGACATACTTTGTTGGGTCTCTTCGGGAAAGGATCCTGTCCTCAGGTCTCTTCCAGTTGTTCACAATTCTTATTGGTGGTTCTGGATCCTCTGCCACCTTAGTCTCCTTCTCTTCAAGTCTGTCTGTCCTCCAGTCTTCTTCATCCAATTCCATTTCCACCTCCTTACCAGTCTCGACAATATCTTCTTCCATATTTGTGACCTTGCTTCTCCTTATAACTTCCTCAGGGGCTGTTGGAGGAGGTAAATCCTCATCCTCATGATCAGCAAAGTAAATCGTTTCAACCACAACAAAATCGTGCCAATCAATCATAGCCGCTTGTATCCTTTCCTGCTCAATTTCATCTTCAGCCTTGTGCCTTGCCTGCTCTTGTGAACGTTCCCACTCCAGTCGATTCACGCACCTTTCAAGCATGGTTGCATTGTCTGCAACACTTTTCTTAAGCTTCTCTGTCAAACCCTTAGGCGGCATCAACACCTTCGAATACGCATCAGCAAGATAAGTGAAAAATGAGAACATACTATGCTTAGGCCTCAGAAAATGGAACTGGGGGTTATTGATTTCTCTGCTTGTCAATCCTGTCAAAAAAGATTTCCCATTTCGAGCCACAAACTGGGCTGTGAGCATAACAGTATCCAACTCTTCTCCAGTTATTCCTTGAGGAAGCCGAACAGTATACTGCTCGGCCTCTGGTGTTTCGAGCACTTTGCACGCTGGTTTAAAGTGGGCAGAGAGGTCAGGCTTTGGTGCTCCTCCTGCTTCACGGTCTGCAGCCGGAGCTGGTGGGGCCGACTCGGGTGCAGCAGAATCTGCAAACTGAGAAGAAGGTTGCTGTCCACGGAATTCAGACAACCGATGCTGATAATATGCATGGAAGGGACTTGAGGAAATCAAAAAGTTGAACTTTGCATTTCCAGTATTCTTAGCTAAGACCCTCTGCTCAAATTCAGGTCCATTTTTCGCCACGAATTCAGCAGTTTTTTCAACAATGTTTCTGATGTCTAGGGGAGGATATATGATCCCAATAGCCCTAGTATGCGTCGTAACTGAAGTACAAGGCAAGTTGGTTTTGCTCAACTCCTCCTCCTTATTCATGAATTGCTTCTCATCCTTACTAACTTCAGTCCCTTGGGATGCTGAGATAGGTAAAACGCTACTTTCATCGTCATCAGGAGGAGCCTGTATGGGCAAAAAGAATCCTATTGGTCGTCGATCAACATCAACCTTACCCATAGCTTCCACAAAAACACAACACTAACGCTTTAACTGGCAGATAATCTATCTAGTACCAGTTGAAAGAGAGAGAATTCAAACACCAGATATTAAAGTTTTATTACGCAGAGAGAAGAGTACCTTAGGGCTAGCTCTTTGAGGGATTGTGTGAAATAAGTATCACCTATGTCCTTTATATAGAGATTTTTAACCTAATTTGAGCAGGAATCCGTCTCCTAGGTGCCTTCGGATTGCTAAACCGCCATGGCCTGGCGTTAATTTCGTACAAAGAGTTGAGAATATAATTTCCAATTTTATCATTCCTTAATGGACTAGGAAACCACTTTCTGTATTCATTGGCCCAACTCAACAAAAAGTTTTTATTTGGTTGTTTTAGTTTGAAGGGTAAAGTTGGAAATTCGAGGAAGATTAAGCAGAAGGAAGGGAAATAATTGGTTGCATTTTCATACGATCTCCTCTTTCTTCTAGTTAGGGGAATAAAAAATTGTTAAAGCACTAATTAGTTTCCATTCCCATTTTTAATTAAAATTTATTAATGCTTTAACAATTTTTTTCTCTTACATTACATAAAAAAGAAGATCAGATCCAATGAAATATTCCTTAAGAAAAGAAGAAAATAAACTAATTTGCCTTGCTTAAGCTTTTGTAACCTCATGGGAGTGGTATGCTTCATTATTTTCAGGGCCCTCTCCTGCCCTCCATATGAAGATCCATTTGTCACTACAACAACATTTTGAGTGTCGGTAGTTTGCTTCTCTTCAATGGAGCCAACACTATTGCATTTTATTTGTCTATTTCCATGCCATTGGGGATCCTCTTGGTTACCGAGAAAAAAAAAAATACCAGCAAGTCATATCCCTTTAGATTTGAGCAGCCAATTTTGTGTCAGACCAATAAGCAAGCTAATAAAGTTGCTAATGTAACCTCTGGACTAAAGAGTATCTCCGAAATATGTAAAATTATCACATGAATATAAAATAACAAAAATTAAAGGGTTCAATTGAATAGTCAAATCATACATAGATTTGAGGACTGAAAGAGATATGTCAAAAATAATATATCAAAAGGTTTGATGTCAAATATATTTTTAATATTTTTTTTGGTCATGAATTCCATTATCATTCACTCTCTTTTAAAACTTTATGCATCAAATGAGTCCCATTTGTTTTTTAAAATATAATAAAATAATATGATATTTGGCATTTTGAGTGGAGTTAAATTTTTTACAAAATGTCAAATTGCCACATAAACCTTCAAATTCAAATTTAACATTTTTCATTTGACATCTCCCTTGGAGATGCTCTGAAGATCACCAAATGTAACCTTTGAAAAATCATAGGTTAAAGAAAAAGGAATATGAAAAGTTTTTCCAAAAAAGATCAAAAGTGGTATTAGAGAATTATAACAAGGGTAAGCTAATCCTAAAAAGTTACATTAAATACTTTCTTAGGTGGGGGAAAAAAATTTCCCAAGCTCAACCAAAGATATCAAATTTTCCCTCATAGGTTTCACTGATTAGTATAAAGCATAACAAGTCTGGGTTAAAATATAAAGTATAACATATCGGTAACTAATAAAACCCTCTTGACCTTTTAGTCTCTACGTAACCTAACAAATGTGATATATATTTAAGCAATAGAAATTAGAGGTCATCATATGGCTAGCAGCCCGCGGGTCAAAGTGGATAGCTCAGCTTGATTTGATGGTTAGGCTCGTTCAGCCTAGTTTGTTTAAGGTTGGGTACGAATTGGACTTAGGTTTTGAAACCTCTGATTCCCTCACGGCTCAGTCCAACAAGGTCAGCTCATGGCCCAGCTCAGCCTAGTTTGTTTTATTTTTGTTTATTTGGTAAATATCACGAGGTGTCCTCACGTTCGAAGGGTAGGATTAATCCCCGCTCAGAGTTCGGCTTGCCTTGCCCACAAAGTGCTGCCAATTGGTTTCGAACCCTTACGATTGAAGCACCAAATAATTCGCCAGCTGGAGGTGGCAGTTTGTGACAAGACCCGACCCAAATTTCATTTTGGAATCCGAGCCGAACCCTGTGAGTGTCCGATACCTGGCTAAAGCCTGGCACAAAGACCAAACTGCCCTTCTAACTAAAAATCCACTTTTAAAATAAGATTATCTTCTACCGAAAATTCGGCAGAGTTTCCCCTGTAATTTACTCATTTCCCAAAATTTCTACCTGTCAACAAAAATTTAAAATTTCTCAAGCGTTCAGCATATATCAATTTATATCCAGGAAATCAAGCATCACAACATTCTGGCCTCAAGCCTCAATGAAACGAATAAATCATTCTACTAACCACATTAAATTCAACTTCTTAAACCATCACCAGGACAATGCTAGATTTCATAATAACTTAGCTGGAATACCTTTAATTACTTGCTCTCGCGGCTGCACCTTGTAACCATAAGCTGCCTACGTACCCTTACTAAGGGATCAAGCCACACGTAGTTTTCGTTTTTCATCTCAACTTCCTGTTCCAAGCTTCCTAGCATTTCTCACATGGCAATATATAATCAAACAAAGAAATAAAAACATCTATATCAGGTAAGCATGCTTGGAAAGCCATAACCATCAATTCCTCGTGACACCAATGATGACACGTCCTGACCTGTAATTCTCGCTGGATTCAGGAGACATCTGGTCAATTTGGTCTGCAATTCTCGCTCCCACAGTCCAGATAACTCTAAGACTCGTGGGGCAAAATATGCTAGAAAAACTTAAGATATTTAATACTATATAAAATAATAAAAGATAAAGATAAATAAACATACTAAAATAAAATAAAATGAAATAAAATAAGTTAAAGATTTATAAGCTAAGAACACCCTTGTATCGAACTCAAGTAAAGTTCATATATATATATATATATACATATATCTCCATCTATCGCTTGTAAAACAAATGTGACGCTTAAGAAAATAATGGTAACTGTATAAAATCCTCAATTTAGTTTAAATGCATCTCAGAACTTAAATTCTCTCCACCTAGGCGTACCCCCATTTCTGATTCGTCAATTCCCTTAATACCGTCAATTCCATATATGCCATCAATTCCATATATCCGTCAATTCCAATAATAATCCGTCAATTCCAATGTTAGTCCATCAATTCCATCCTCGCAAGTCTCGGAACCATAAAGTTAACCGAGCCGCATTCCTCGCAGGTCTCAGAGATTACACTTCAATTTGAGCCGTAATCCTCGCAGGTCTCAGAGATAACACTTCAATCTGAGCCACAATCCTCGCACCACACGGTTCAGGCGTCCCCGAATGTGGGACATCATCAAAATAACAAACTATCTCAAGGCAACTTGAGGGGTACCCTAGCGGTGGGTTTGAAAACCATAACTCGTCATTTATATAAACTTGAAATAGATTGGTATATATAAACTTGAAATAGATTGGTTCTCAACTAAACTTATATATATATAGTTCCAATAAAGTGATCGACTATTGTGTAAAGTAATGTGTTGATTTCCAGAGTCATGATCAGAGAAGACAGTAACCAACCATTCTGGAAAGAAAAATTTGTTAATCGATTGCCAAACTTATTTGCCCATAAAATCCGATCAACCCTTAGTAATGAACAATGTCATATTGATTGGGATAGCTTAACTTATGGAAACATAATCAGTACCATTAATCAAGTCAGAATGCGAATGTGTGTGGATATGAAAATTGGTAAACAAATCCAATCTGAAAGAAATTCTGCCAAATATGAGTTAGGTAATTTGTGCGAACAATATGGTGTTTAATGTCTGTTCCCCCATCTAGAAAAAATAAATCTAGTCATCCGAGCCGGCAGCTTAGAAAAAACCGCCATTATTCGCGTAGAAAGCGGTCATTCCAACATAATAATGAAGATAAAGAATTTTATAGTAAAAAAAGGTTCTCCCCTCGGAAAAATTGGAAAAAGAGTCATAATAGAGATAAGAATAATAGCTTTAAGAAAAAGACCGACAAAAGAAAAGTGAAATGTTACAAATGTCAAAAGTATGGTCATTATGCTAATAATTGTAAAGTTAAAGACACAATCAAACAATTAAAAATCACGGATGAAGATAAAAACAAATTAATCCAAGTCCTTGAGTTAAGAAATTCTGAATCCAGTGAGAACGAAACTATGATTAGTCATACTGAGTCTTCTGAAATATATTCTTCTGAGTCACAACCCAGTTATCCTAGAATCCAATTTGGTTGCCAAGATAATTATTGTAAATTTAAGTCAATCAGTGTCCTCACCAAACAGGAAGAACAAGAAGAACTATTAATTGATTTAATAAGCAAAGTTGAAAATCCAGAATTAAAATCTGAGTACCTGAAGAAATTAAGAAAAGTTATCATTCAAGAAGAACCAAAACAGTCTACCCAAAAGATAAATCTGAATACAACTTTAGATAAATTTAAGAAAAAGAAACAAGTCACTTTACAGGATTTACAATTAGAAATAAAAACGGTCAAAAAAGAAATCATTGAGTTAAGACAAATAAGTCAAAAATTACAAACTGAAAATTATGAGATAAAACAAGATTTGGTTAACCTCTTAGAAAAGAGAATTTCTGAGTCTAAACCAGAAAGTTCCACTAACTCAGACGAAGAAAACTCTATACAATAACAAGCCGTTAATTTAATTAAACATGTAAATTTTAGAAAATGGTATGCTCGAGTCACTATATTTGTTAAAAATTTTGAGTTAATACAGTTGCCCTTTTTGATTCCGGAGCCGACTTTGATTGTATTCAAGAAGGCCTAATCCCAACTAAGTATTACAAAAAGTCAAGAGAATCATTAAGTATTGCTTCAAGAAAATCCCTCCAATTGAACTATGAGATCCCTAAAGCCCATGTCTGTCAAAATAAAATCTGCTTTAAAACTTTTTTTATTTTAATCAAAAACATTACTGATGAAGTTATACTAGGTCTGCCGTTGATTGCCCTTCTATACCTTTTCCAGGTTGAACACGATGGCGTCATTTCCACCTGTTTAGGAGAAAAGATCAAGTTCGAATTTTTGAGTAAACCTGAGTTACATAATTTAAAAGAATTACAAAAAAATGCAGTCACCAAATCTGTCCAGGTCATCCGAAACAAAGATAAACAATTAAGATTTCTCCAGGAAGAAGTTAAAACTAAAAGAATTGAGCAACAACTAAGTCATAAGTTTTTACAATCACAAATATAGCAATTTGAAGAAAAACTAAAACAAGAAGTCTGTTATGAGTTTCCCAACGCATTCTGGCATAGGAAACAACATGTTATCTGCCTTCCCTATGTCAAAACCTTTAGTGAGAAAAATATTCCTACTAAAGCAAGACCCATTCAAATGAGCCAAGAGTTAATGGAATTTTGTAAAATTGAGATTACCGATCTACTAAAAAAGGGAATAATCCGTAAGAGTAAATCGCCTTGGTCTTGTCCTGCCTTCTATGTCCAGAAAAATGCTGAATTAGAACGTGGTGTTCCAAGACTAGTCATTAATTACAAACCGCTTAATACTGTCTTAGAATGGATTAGATACCCAATTCCTAACAAAAGAGATTTAATCAACAGATTAGAAAAATCAGTCATCTTTTTTAAGTTTGATATGAAAAGTGGATTTTGGCAAATTCAAATTTCTGAGGCTGATAGATATAAAACTGCTTTTGTTACTCCTTTTGGTCATTATGAGTGGAATGTTATGCCTTTTGGTCTTAAAAATGCGCCTAGTGAATTCCAGAATATAATGAATGAGATCTTTAATCCTTTCAGCCATTTTTCCATAGTTTATATTGATGATGTGCTTATATTCTCTGAGTCCATAGAACAACACTGGAAACACCTGTATAAGTTTTTACAGATAGTTAAACAAAATGGTTTAGTCATTTCTGCTAAGAAAATTAAGTTATTCCAAACAAATGTGAGATTCCTTGGGTTTAATATCTGCCAGTCACAGATTAGTCTCATAGATCGAGTCATCCAGTTTGCTGATAAGTTTCCTGACCAAATCGTAGACAAGAGTCAGCTCCAGAGATTTCTAGGATCTCTAAATTATGTCTCTAACTTTTATCAAAATCTGAGAAAACAATGTAAGCCTTTATTTGATCGTCTCCAAAATAATCCTCCTCCATGGTCGCTGCTCATACTGAAATTGTCAAACAGATCAAAACTCATATCAAGACTCTTCCCTGTCTTGGTATTCCTTCTGCTAATTCATTTAAAATTGTTGAAACTGATGCTTCTAATGTAGGTTATGGCGGCATCCTCAAACAAAGAGTCAACTCCAATCACTCTGAGCAAATTATTCGATTCCATTCTGGCACTTGGTCTCAGTCTCAAATTAATTATAGTACTATTAAGAAAGAAATACTATCTATTGTATTATGCATTAACAAATTTCAGTCTGATTTATTAAATCAAAATTTTTTAGTCCGTGTTGATTGTAAGTCTGCTAAGCATGTATTAGAAAAAGATGTTCAAAATATTGCATCTAAACAAATATTTGCGAGATGGCAAGCTATTTTGAGTATTTTTTATTTTGATATTGAATATTTGAGAGGAAGTGAGAATTCTATTCCTGATTTCCTTATCAGAGAATTTCTGCAGGGAAAACAATGGCAGAAAGAAGAAAAGAAAGAGAAAAAGATGATAAACAAAAGAGTCAAATTGGTCAATCAAGCCAACCAAGTCAACCCCAGTCACTCCGAGTCCTCCCACCATCAATGAGTCAAACTAAATATGAGCCTCCTTCCCAGATCGTCCCCTTCCCGGGATGCTCTCCTATCCAAATCAGTAACAGATTTGCCAACTTAGGAGCCACAGTCGGCCAGGTTCACCCTAGTTTCCAGTCTCATTTCCAGTCATGATCCTTTCCAGGATATTGCCGTCACTAATCCCCCAGTTGCTTCTTACCATAAGACATCTCCATACATGATCAAGAGTCATAGTCACCTGTTTGTCATTGAGTCCAGATATAATTCAGTTGCTAATCCCATCACTATTGCTAAATCTTATTTTCCACCAAATAGTCATTTCATTCCCCTTGCACCATTTAAGAATTTAAAATATTATAGAGATATCCTTCATGAGACCCATTCCATCACCATTAAGCCAATTAAAGATAGAGAAAATCCTCATATCATCCTCTATCATTCACTTTACATTCACCAAATTCTCAATGAAAATGAATGGAGTAGTCACCCCTATGATCTCAAAGTTCTCCAATCAGAACTTCAATATAGCTATTATGATTATATCGAAGCATGGTATTCTATCTTGCTTCACCAAACAGTTGATTTTAGTCACTCCTGGTTCTTAAATTTTGATAGCAAATTCAAAAGTCATTTTCCTTACTGGTTCAATCACTGGTGGGAAAAACATGGTCCAGTCATTGATCTATTTCCTCCTCCTATGCAAGACTTAGTCAATTATTTTACTAATAAAAATAAGTTCAAAGAATCTGAACTGTTCTTCCCCAACCTTCTCCATTTTGTTGCCAAATATAAAGTCCCTTGGATCCTCAAATGGTCCTATCAGGTCAATTGGGAAACCAGAGTCTTAGCTCGCCAGTTTTCAATCAAATGGTGGGATAAATTTAAACTTGAGCGTATTGCAAATTATGTTTATGCTGATTTTCCTCCAGTCAGGAATCCGCACCCTGAGAAAAAGAGCTCTCCTGCCACATCACACTCTTCTCTCCCAATCGAGGGAAGATCTAAGTCTGAACTAAAAGATCTTGCTCGCCAGTTAATGCTTCAAGCCTCTCAGATGAATGATGATGCAGACAGTGATGCCTCTCCTGTGTCACAAACATCTACTAGTAAACCAAAGCCAGCCAGTCAACAAGCCAGCCCCAAAAATGCGGTGGAGTGATTATCCAGATGAGCAAGACCCCTATGATTTTGGTCCTTTCAATCTAGGGGATGATTAAAGCTAAAGTAAAAGTCGCCTCGCATCATGAGCCCTGAAGAAAAGCATCCGAACCCATGCATTCATCAGTCTGAAAGCTGTGTTCTTTTCGAGATTCCCCGACAAAGTAAAAGTTGCAGCACTCAGTAAAAGCAAAAGCTTACGCGTGCCTCAACAGTTACTTTTCACAAGCATCCAAAGCTGCCAGCTCACCAAAAGTTATCAGAGCCTGTTTTATTTGTCTATTTAAGAAGGCCCCGACCTCTATCTTCTCTCAGAATGTAATTTTAGTACACTATAATTTTCTGAGTTTCAAAAGTTCTATCAGTACCAATCTTTTGAAGAACTAAAGTGGTGAAACTAGGATCTTTGTAAGTGTTTTGCATTCTCCAAGTTATCAATTTATTTGAGATGTTTTGAGAATTGATTATTTTGATTAATGCTTATTTTCATTGCATCTATTTTCATATATTCATTAATTTGCTTCATGCATAAGTTGCGTCTATTCTATAATCTATGTGTTTACACCAGCCTTCATTGTTCTTCTTCTTGTAACTGGTTCTAGACCCCTTCTGGTATCAAAGCCGTAAGTGTTGAAGAGTTAGTCTAAGTTTGCAACTCATCCAACCCAAGTGGCTGGTTTAGGTTTTCTGAGTTGTAAGTGTTCAGTTTCTTCTTTTCTTCTTCTGGTCTTTCAGTTCACCTGTCCTTCTCTCTCTTAGTGTCCGGATTGTAAGACCCATTCCAAATAGTAAGTCCCAGGAAGGCCTGAGCGGTAGTGGCATTAGGAGGAGGGCGAGAGAATTTTAGGTGTCCTGTTACCTATGGAGTCTGTATCAGAAGTTTCTGTTCATCTTCTTCTTTAGGAATCTAAACCCAGAACCTTGAGTAAAAATGAGTCGTTTTCTTAGAACCAACTCTTATAGTTCTAGCAGCTCTAGAGCCAATAGTAGTCTCCCAGAGATAGTAAATGAAGAACAAATTGAATATGAGAATAATAGTAATCTAGATTATAAAGATTGGAATATATCTCGAGTCCCTAGTCAAGACATCTATAAGAAAAAATGGTCATTATCCAGTTTTAAGTCAACCACCCATGTTAAAACAGTTGAACAAGTTTATGCCCTAAGTAAAAATCATGAGACATGTCGGTTACTTAATCTTGAGTCAATAAGAAAACATAAAACTGATGGAAACAATTTTCTTCATATTGGTCTAGTACAAGTTACCTTTAACCAGATTAGGATTAAAAGCTTCAATCCTTCTCTGTCTGCGTGATGCTAGATGTAATAATTTTAACGACAGTACATTAGGAATTATTGAGTCCAGTCTTGCTAATGGCCCAATTCATTTTGATTGTTATCCAGATTTTGCAGTCAGTCTGAGCGATCCACATATATTAAAAACACTCACTTTAAATATTAAAACTGAAGGTTATGATGTTTTGCCAGGAAGCCAACCCCTAGCATTAGTTTACAGAATATATTATAAAGTCACAGGTACAAACATGAATTTCCAAGCCTTAAACAAGAGCCCAAAGAGTCAAACATTGTTAATCCAAAGTCATACGCCTGACTCTACTGTTAGAGTTCCTCACTCTATCAAATGGTCAGAAGTTACTCTTCCCACTGATTGGACCCTAACCACTGAGATTCCTCCAGTTCCTATCCAACGTAGTCTAAGCGATTTAGACTACATACAACAATATTTAGATGGTACAGTTAAAATCAATTTTGGTCACCAAACCCCACAGAAATCAACAGTCCAGTTACAACAGTTACCAACACCTGGTCAATCCCAGCGTCATATTCCCACGAGACATTCCTTTGCAGCCTCTTCTTCCACCCTAGAATGAGACCTAGACTGGGCCACTTGCATGACTAAACCAAACTATTCTATTTCCAAGAGTTTGTCCTGTAAATTTCAACTCTAGTGTTATAAAGACCTCCAAGGAACTCTAGTGTTCCAATGTGGGACTAATTTCAACTCAAACATGTGGGACTGTTGATGAGAATTCACCATACAAACTTGGTTTCTCTAATTGGGTATTGCGATGAAGGTGACACTGTGGCACTTGTTTATGAATAAGTGGCCAATGGAAATTTGCAACACCATATATTTTCTGCAGGTACAATACTCATATATTAATATTAATATATTTTGGACTTAATTATTGCAATGGTCTCTAAACTTGTACACCTGAGTTGTATTTTCGTCCATGATATCCAAAAATAGCTACAACCACCATCCACTAATTAGTCTAGTATTGCATGACTGGTATAGTTGCTCCTTTTTCTCTTTAATTTTAAAGAAATACATAATAATTTTTAATAGTAAGTTTTGGTATAATCGTAAACGTGGTTGGATGTAGAAAGTAAATTCCTGGATCATGAAAAATTGAGTGTCTAAAAAGTACTATTTTTTGGGTTTTCATAAAATTTCCAAGTTTGTTAACAATAAAAGTTTGGGTTTCCTTAACTAGTCCTTACAATTAAATTTTCTATTCATCATTATCATTTGTCTCACATATACTGGACTTCAGGTGCCAAATTTTAACAATAGATATGAACAGTCATGTGGTGGAAAGTGTATGTTTGGTTTATTTTCTCTCGTTTGTTTCCTTTGTAAATTGCATTATTACTGATAATACACTCTTGGATTGGATGTGTGCAGATATAACTAAAAAGGTTTTGACTTGGAAAGAGAGACTTTTAACTAAAAAGGTTATACACCCGCAAGCGGTAAAGTACTAGTAGTTGTATGAATAGTAAGGATACAATGTGTGAGGAAGAAAGTAAAGCTTGGCTCCTTAAAATTAAGAGGAGCTCCTCCTTTCCACCAATAATTAAAAAAAAACAGTTTACATTCAGAATCACGATAAAAAGAACAAAATAACACGGCTACTGATATTTTCAGGATTGGATTACCCTCACACTGGTTGCAAGCTGCAGATTGTACACAGAGACCTAAAGACATCTAATATCTTGGATTACCTTCACACTGCTTGATTCATAGCACCATTTTTTTAAAACCCAAGCCCACTTTACTCTTAGGCCTACAAACAAGATCCCACTGATAAAGATGGACCTTGCTCATTTTCTCACTCCCACCCCAAAAAAAATTTTGATTTAATTTATCAGGTGCATCACACACACTAGTAGGCAGTTTAGCTGTTTGCATTGCATAAACAGGTACAGTCAAAGTAACATATTGAATAAGGGTAGCTCTACCAACTAAAGAGAGAAATTTACGCTTCCAAGCAGCAAGTCCTTTATGCACTTTGTCAATTAAGTTGCTATAAGTCCTTTTATCAATTCAAGAATGCACTAGATGCATGCCCAGGTACCTTCCAAGATCTTCAATTAGAGGAGAGCCACAAATACAACTGATTTCCTTAGCTATATCCTTACGAGTGTTAGGAAAACAAAAGATAGCAAATTTATCAGAATTTACTGTTTGACCAGAGGCTTGACAAAAAACCTCCAAGCAATTCTTCAAAACTCTAGCTTTTTTGAATTTTTTTAAGAAATAGTATAGCCGTGCGGCTATACTCATTTTTCTTTTTAAAAAAAAAAATAGTATAGCCACCCGGCTTTACTGTTTTGACACGTGGCACCTAGGCGCTGGGTGTGTCCTTTTTTTATTGATATATAAATAGAAAATTTAATCCCAAAAATTTCGCCCGCATAGACCTGTGCCGACGAACTTTTGTCGGGACAAGTTTTTTTTAAATTATTATTTAATTTTTAAAAATATATAAAATTAGTTTCTTGACTCTTTTTTTTGGCCTACATCTTTAATTTAATATGTAATTGAGTAATATGTTAGCCTTTTTTTAATTACTTTAATTAGTAATTATAATTTAAACAACAAATAGAATAATGAAATTAAATATGGTGTTTGCTCCATTAGGATACAACTTTCTAAATCAAAGTCCTAGCACTAGGGCTTTGATTTCTAGCGAAATTTGTGTGTTTATCTATGGGGCTATACAAGAATGATGATATGGATGTTCTTTGCGAATTTACAGGACAAACTCAATCAAACAAAAACATTATATGATATTTGAATTTTAAAAATAATTCAAATAATTAGTTAATTAATTAACTAATCGAGTTTAATTTAAATCACAGAGTCCAAGAGCCCCAAGGCCCAAGGTGTAATAACCCAAAATAAAATATCTAAAAAGAAAGAAAATATCTAAAAAAGTAAGGAAAATATTTTTTAGCAAAAAGACAATTTTACCCTCGCATTATTTAATAAGGAAAAAGTTGACTTTTTGATCGGGAAAGAATTTGGTAATTCCGATTACGCCGTTGCGTAGAGCACGGCGAAACGAGTCCGTAGACACGGAGTAGACCCGAATCGGAGTTGTAACGAAGGAGTTATGGTCAAAAGAGTCTCAGTGGCAGAACCGTAAATATTTCGAAGTTCAGTTTTATAAACCCAGCTTCCTTCTCTCTCGAACCATCTCGACCAGCCAACTTCAGACAGCGATTTCTCCCAACTCAGGCCACCGTTTCAGGCAATACCGGTCCCAAACGAACCACCTCACTTCCCTCTATCAGCCCTGCCCCTCCTCAGCCTCCATCCGCTACTGTAGTAGCCGGAAACTGCCACGAAACAGGCTGGTTCCAACAGTTTTTCTGAAAATTTTTGGGAGCTCGTTCTCTCACTTCCGACCACCAAATCAATCGAGTAAGGCACCAGGAGCCCGACAGGATTGCAAAGGAGACCTTCGAAGGGTCGAAGTAGCTCGGACCATTTGTGAGTGGACTTTCTTTCATAAATCAGATTTCATGAATGATTTGATGTGATTTTATATAAATAAGTTTTATAAATGAGTTTATATTGATTTTATATAAATAAGTTTGTAGAAATGAATTTATTTGAATAAATTTCTTTATTTGATCTTGAGTAAGTTTTATTACGGCTCTGAACATGATCAGTACAGTAACAGTTCTATAAGTCTATGCTGCTTATTTACAAGTTATAGAAATAGAGTTTGAGGTTGGAATCAGATGAGACAACAGCACAACTTAAGATTTCAGTTATTATTCAGATTTTTCTAAAGGAATTTATTTTAAAACCACCTCGTACCCATTCATTTTTGGTGATTACCCAGAGTTGGACCGATGTCTACGGACATCCAGTCCGATTTCAGTTAGTCAGTGCACTTGACTTGCCTCACGAGTTTCGGGGACGCTCGGACCGTGAGTGCCAGGATTTGCGGCTCGGCAGACTTGGTGTCCCGAGACCTGCCAGGATTGCGGCTCGGCTGACTCTGTGTCCCCGAGACCTGCCAGGATTGCGGATCAGGCTGACTACGGTCCCCTGCATCCTGCCAGAGCGACTCGAGCTGACTTGGTGTCATCGAGGAATCTGCCGGCGGGACAGGCTGATCATAGTCCCCTGATTTCGCCAGTTTGCGGCTCGGGTAGCCTGTGTGACGCCCGAGACCTGCCAGGGAATTGACGGTTATGACAGGGGTACAAATAGGTGGTATTTTCAAAGGATTTTGGGTTTTCTCTTATTTAATTATGACTTTCAGTTATTTTATATCAGCTTCTCCAATTTTTCAGGCATTGATACATTTATATAGTTTTGTTCAGTTTTACAAGGTTTGAGTACAGTGCTTTTATACAAGTTTGATTTCAGTGTTTTATACAAGCTTTGATTTCAGTGCTTTTGAATAAAATTTATCGAGCTTGATTATGATTTACGTGGAATGCTTTGAGTTTAGAAGGCTTTAAATGGAATGTACGTATTCAGTTTATTTAACAATTTTTATAGTGGGGGTTATTATGATTGTTAAACTGTTTTCAAGAATTCTTATGTTTGGTCCACTCACATCTTCAAACTGTTTTCGCCCCCAGGCTGTAGAAGTACGCGGGATCCACCACCGGGCCAATTATAGCTTCCGCACAAAGGTAGAGTTTGTAGAAAATCTTTGAAACTTGAAAACTTTAAAGTATGCTCTGATATCTAGTATTAGTGGAAAACTGGAGATGAGATCTGTTACTTGAGATGTTCTGGCTGTTGGGATGGTTTTACTGATTGTTTAACAGGTGAAAAATTTTGGGATTGGTCGAAATACAGGGGAGACTCTGCCGAAATTTCGGCAGAAGTCTAAGGAAAAAAAATATATATTTTGAGACGATAAGGGTAAAAAGGTCTTTTGTGCCCGACATTCGCCAGGTGTCGAACACGCACAGGACTTGGCTCGAATTCCAAAGTGGAAATTGGGTCGGGTCCTGTCACAAGGCCAATCTTTTCATTAATTAAATATATATTAATGAACCATTATACACATAATTCTCACATATTATTGAATAAAAATAATATATACTAAAAACAAATGGTATATCCGCCTGGCTTTTTTTCCTTAATTGGTTTTTTTAAAAAAAAATAGTATAACTTAACATAACTGGTCTGCTTCGGTCTGAAGTGATTTTTCCAAGGCAAGAACCAAGACGAGAATCGATCCAAAATGATCTGGTTTGATTTTTTAACCTATCTTGACTTTTTAGGTCAACGAGGTTTTTTTTTTCAATTTTCTTTTCACTCGATTCAGGTGGGTTCACTAGTTCAAGAGTCCACCCCTAACTGAAGCTAGGAAAAGGATGGGCATTAGGCTTCTAATGTCGTAAACAAGTTAACACTACCCATTCATTAAACGGGTTGAGTGGGTTATTTTTTAGGTGGGCAGTTTGATCTAGAGCCTGCTCAATCTTCATAAATAAGTCTTTAAAACTCCATTTCTTAATTAAAACACTTTTTTTAGAACCATAATTAAAACTCTTAAAGCACCTCTTTGAAGAAGTAAAAGATACCTTTGATCTAGATCCCGTCTCTCTCTAACCATCGACCGAGTCATCAAGGGTGGATGAGGCTCCATTTAACTCACCCCACATTGGATCGGCGAGATTGAGGCCATTGTGATGAAAAACAATGATGTCAACGGCCCAGATCTCGTTGTCAGTGACAACGACTTTGGCCCAGATCTCAACAACCCTAATTTTCGTAGGTTCATCATATATATATATATATATATATAGAGAGAGAGAGAGAGAGAGAGAGAGAGAGAGAGAGAGAGAGAGAGAGGTCCTGGGCTTCTTCTCTGCCTTTTTTTTATTTATTCCAATTAAAAATAATAATTAATTGGAACAAGTTTTAAGATCTTAAAAATAGGTATAAAGTTCAATACCAACCAAGTTTTAATATCTTGTATTTGAAAACTCATGTTTTTTTTATATAAAAAGAATCATGGTTTTTTAATTCACTTTTTTGAGTAGGATACCAAACATCCCTTCTTTTTTCTTTTTTTTTCCTTGCCATTTTTTAAATAATTGCCCTTCTGTACGGATCTTTGTTTGAGTTCTTTTGTTTTGTGTTGGTTTGAGTTTTTTTAAAGTGGCTGGTGGAAATATTGCGTTTCTTTGATGTTCAGGTGTTCTATGTTGTATGGTTTTCAGAATGAGATGGGATTGTTGTTTGTATATTTGGTTATTTTATTTCCGCCGTGGAAGAATACTCTCGTGCATATTTGCTTTTGATTTGCTCAACATGGATTTTGTAAATTAAAAAAGAGTGTTGCTAAACGAACCTTAAAATTAACTAAGTACATCCTACTACCAAATTATTTATTAAATTACTAATTTGCCATAATATAAAATGACCAAAAATGATATATTGAATTATGAAACAAATGTAATTTTAATAAGTACACCCTACTTACCATATTCAACCCTAATTAAACGTAAGCAAAAAATCATACTTCCAAAAACCTTAATATTAACTCCAACAATTTGTTTCATTGTTATTTATTAATTCATTGATGCAAACAAGTCTCATGGATGCTTCAGACATGTCAAGGGAATCATCAAAAGATGTATTAATTTTGGTTTTTTTGGTTTAGGTGGAAAGAAAATTAAATTTTACATTTGTCAGATCGTGAAACCCAGAAAGCTCATGCCCATACCCTTCAACTTGGTACTTCATATGAATTCTTCCATGCACGCCAGTTGTTTGACGAAACACCTGAGCGTGGTATCCACCACAACAATAATAGGCAGCTTTGCTTAGCAATACCATCATAAAGAAACTATTTATCTCCTTTCAAGAATGCTAGGCTAAACTATCAGACCCAACAAATTCACATTTGGCACTGTCATTCACTCGTCAACTGCACTTGGAGACCTAAACATAGGCAAGCAACAACTTCATGCATGTGCAACAAAGATAGGTTTGCATTCGAATGTCTTTGTGGGAAGTGCAATTTTGGATCTTTATGCCAAGTTAAGCATTACCCAGGATGCTAAGAACCATCATCAAGTGAATGAAATTTTATTTGCATTCGAATTTTTTTGTGCGTTTGGTGTTGTGTGATAGAGTGTATAAGGGGTATTTTTGATAGTTAGATAGGGTGTACTTAGTTAATTTTACATTTTGATTGAAATATTATGGTGTACTTAGATCATAGGGTGTACTCAGTTAATTTTAGGGTTTGTTTAGCAGCATTTATTAAAAAAAATGATACCCATTAGTATACTTCCTAGGGGTGGGCACTCAAATCGGTGAACCGGAAATCCGAGCCGAATCGCACCAAACCAAACCGAAAAAAAATTGAGTTGACCAAAAAGTCAACAACCGGTCAAAAATCGAACCGGATCGGTTTGGGCCGGTTCTGAATTCGATTCCATGTCTTCAAAAATCAAACCAGGCCGAACCAAACCGGTCAACCTAAAAAAATATATATTTATATTTAATGCTATATTTTTAATTTCACTAAAAAAAAACCTAATATTTATCCAAGTTCAATGTCAAAATATCTCTCTTTTCTGACTTTAATATTTATTTTTTATATGAAATTGAATAATTTGTTAATTTTCAAGTAAAAAAATAATATTTTAGTTGAGAATTGTATTAAAAAATAATTTAAAAAATAATTTTTATAATCCGGTTCAAAACCAAATCGGAACCGAAACCGGACCGAAATCGGTTCAAACCAAATCGGACAGTTTTTGAATTTTTTTATTAAAATCGAACCGAATCAAACCGGATAAATAGAACCGGATCGATTCTAATTTAAGGCAAAAATCGGTCCAAACCGAACCGTGCCCACCCCTAATACTTCCTATATCTATTCACTGAAAACCCAATGGCTCCTGTCTGTTCGTTCTAGAATTATTTCTAAGCATACGGCTGAAAATAAAGTAAATTTTTTCCTAGTATTTGTATATTGAGAAAGTATCTTTGATACACTTTTCGATTAAAATCTAAAGAATATCATTGAGGCAAAAAAAAAAAAAAAGAGTGGAAACTCCCATTATCTACTCTCATCAGTGTGCATAAGGTCTCAATGTAAAGGCCGGCATTAAATGCTCAAAAATCACATGTATCAAATAACGCAGGGTCTTAAGTTCAATTTCTCCCTCCCACAATATTGTTTGTTTCAAAAATAACTTGGGTTCATCAATGAGGGGAATTTTGGAAATATTCACCATTTAAGCAAATTTAGACTTTTAGTTTTTTTTTTTCTTCCTCTTAGGATTTTGAAGTCTACCCATTAAATGTCTCTTAATGCTATAACCCACTTGAGTAGTTCTAGAATCTTACTCGAGTATGCTTGAGGCTCCCTCAAGTGGTTAAAATGTTGGAAGCCTAAAAAATAAGTGGCCAAAAAGCTTTAGAGTATTTAAAAATTGACTATTTTTCAAAAAATTTCATCATCCTTTGTTTTTCTTTGAAGTAGAAATGATAGGCTAAATTACAGATGAGAGAGATTTATCACATTTACAGAATGATGATGTCATGAGAATTCAAACCTAAGACATATAATTTACGATTTAAGGCTCTTTTTTACTGGATTAGATTAGATCTCCTGAGGTATTTTTCTTCTTTCTAAAATTAGAAGAGAGGATACAACCCGAAAATTATCGGGTCGATATTTTAGAATGCCAGATTCCGGCCCGGGAGGTTTTGAATTTTCACATCGTTCTATGATGGCTAGCAACGGACCAACTTTTGTGCATTTAAAATGTAACCGTTCAGTTAGGCCTCGTCCAATTTACTATTAAGTTCTAGTGGGTACAGGAATTAACAGGGGCATAATAGTCTTTTCACATATCTATCATGTGGAAGGCGCTGCGCTTCTCTCTGTCTATATATACAGCTTACACGCCCTTACCTTTTCAATTTTGCTCAGAAACGCTGTCATCTTCCATTGAAGTTTCCCTAGTCTCTCAACAAGAAAGACCCTCCGGTAAAATTCTTAACCCTATAAATCTGTACAGTTTGCAGCGATCTGGTTCTTTGATGATGATTTTTAGATCGTAACTCTTTCTGGATCTTGATCGATTTGTTGTTTGGCTTCGAAACACTGGAAAGTTTGAATTTTTAGCGTCAAGATTATCAATTCTTGTAATTGATCTCTTTTTTTTTTCTTTTTTTTCTTTTTTTTTTTTTGTTGGTTCATCTAAATTTTATATTGCTGGTTTGTTTTGTTTGGATTCATGGATTTAGAGAACATGGTGCGTTTTTTTCACTTTAGATATATAATGGTCAACGATATATATTGAATGGCCAACGGGTGGCTTTGAGGGTAAGGATATTGCTTATTACAAATTCATCTTGAAGATAGAAAAGAAAAATTAGTAATTTCATGGGAAGTCTAGGAATTGAACTAGAACTACAAGCTAGGTTGAGTTTCTTTGGCATCTTTTCATAATTTTTTTTACCAAGTATGTAGTCATAATTCAGTTGTGGCTAAGTGGTATATGTAGGATTGTGGTTGATGGGCATGTTTGATTGAAATTGTTTGTGTAGATATGTACTTGGTTTGTAGTTAAACCTAGATAAATTTTAGACATTTAAGATTGATCGGTTATGCAATACATAGTGCTAGTTTGTACCAGGTTGATTGATTATTTGTTATGTAGAGTTGATTTGTATGTGTTTGCTTATTGAGATATAGAGATTAAGGACCCATGTAGTCCTGTCAAAAAAGCAGAGGACCATGCTCCAAGAGATTCTCACGTATATATCCATATTGTGTGACACTAAAAGCCGAAATCCAGTTGAAGTCTTTAAATATGTGTGTATATTGGCACATAAATGCTGGAAATTATTATTATTTTATTAAGAGTTTTGTGATAAGCATATAGATGATATAGTTTGTTAAAATTTCTTTGACTCCTATGGGATATTCAGGAACTATTCTCTAGCAGTTACTCTTGAGATTCCTAATAAAGGCCCTTCCACCTTGTCATTTGACTAGAATCTAGCTCCCACATAGCTGAGTCTTTGTTTATGGGTAAACCCCAGCTGAGAATTTGAGTAACCATCGATTACTTAACAGTATTAAGCTTTTAGATGATTGAAAGGCTTAAAGTAGTGTATGTTTCATATCTATAGGAAAGGGATTTTAGCTACAATTTTCATTATAGAGCCTGTATTAGTTTAGTACACCCAAGTGATGTTAAACATATGTATTACAGGGATAACGATGTTGCAAAAACATTAGTGTTGGTAAAGGTTTAACGATGTTGGAATATAACAGTAGGAGTTTAGGGCACATGCGTCTGGAGGTTGGGGTTATGTTGTCCCATTGTGGCCTGGAGGTCATGGACTCATGGATTTCAAACGAGGAACAGTGTCTCCGCAAGCTTTGGTAGGCTGCATGCATTTGACCCCCATCAGACCCTGCAATGGCAGTACCTTGGTGCAGTGGGCTGCACATTTAGTGCTGGTTTTTTGGAACTACCTAGTAATGATTAATTGGTGTTCATGATTAAGGTTTTGCTTTCTATTGTGGTGTTGAAGTTATAATAAAGGTGTGGACAGAGATTTGTAATAGGTCTGTTGTTTGGTTATGCTCAAATGTTTTGTATCAGTATTTTGTGGCATATCAATTATGATAATCCCTGCACTTTGAAACCTAGAAATATAATCATGTGCATGCACACAAGCGCACACCTATCACACCCAAAATATAGCACATTGTTCTGTTAAAGTATGGTAAATTCTGGGTTTCCTAATCCGCAGTCTCATTTCTTTTCGCTCTTTCATAATATACATGATAGTGTTATTTCCAAAGTTTTATTTGGTTATACTTGTGCTTACTAATGTTGTGTTGAAAATAGTAGGTTTTAGTATTCTGTGGTGGCATCTTAACTTCAAAAATGCCTAAGGTTAGAAGAGCTAGTTCCTTGTCTCTTGATCGATCTAGGGCTTCTCCTTATCCTTGCACCTCTGATGATTCTGAGCCATACAACCTGAAAAATCCCTTGGAAAGCAAGGAGAATGTAAAAGAGTGGGAAGAAGCTAGGTGCCCCATCTGCATTGAACACCCACACAATGCTGTTCTTTTAAAGTGTTCCTCTCATGAGAAGGGCTGCAGGCCTTTCATGTGCAATACAAGCTACCGGCACTCAAATTGCCTTGACCAGTTTTGTAAGTCATCTCTGCCTTGCTGCTCTACACCAATGTTGCAAGAACTTCCTCTCACAATCACAACCTCTCACAGTGCTAACGAGGAACAGTCGTCGCTTGGGCAAACCAGCCCCTGTGGGAGTCAATTGGAACCAAAGCCAGTTTGCCCTCTTTGTCGGGGAGAAATCTATGGATATGTTGTTGTTGAGGCTGCTCGTCACTACATGAATTGTAAAGTGAGGAATTGCTCTTCTGAGACATGCGACTTTAACGGGACTTATTCAGAACTGAGGAAGCATGCCAGGTCTCAACACCCTTCTGTCCGGCCATCAGAGGTGGATCCAAATCGACATAGCGATTGGGTAAGGTTGGAGCGTGAAAGGGACTTGGAAGATGTCCTTAGCTTGGTCCAACAAGGACCTGCAGAAGATATTGTTGATGAGGAATCCGGAGAGTTCAGTTCCTGGATGACTAACCTTTTCTCTGCTATGTTTCGTTCTCTTGAAGTTATGCTGGTTACTCGTTTGATGGATTCTTCTAGTGGCTCTTCAAGTGGCAGAGAGCAGACACATAACCGCAGATCAGGGAGAATGCCCAGGGCTCATTATGACAATGATTCCATTTCTGTGACAAGACGGAGCAACATTTTATCAGATAGTACATCTCGTCCCAGAGGTCTGCGTTGGCGAGCACCCAATAATGATGTGGAGATTAGTCGCGCTCCTAGATGGAGCCAAAATTCCTTGTCGGGTGAGACTGGTCATGCTTCTAGATGGAGCAATAATTTCATATCAGAGCCTAATAGCCGTGCCCCTAGATGGAGCAACAACTCTTTATCAGACGAGACTAACCGGGCCCGTAGATGGGGCAACAACTCCTTATCAGAGGAGACCAGCCGTGCCCCTGGTTGGGGTAACAACTCCTTACCAGAGGAGGCCAGCCGTGCCCCACCTAGATGGAGCAATACTTCTGTACCTGAAAATGCACCCCGTCCCAGGGGGCTGCGATGGCGAAATCAAAGATGGCCAACTTACAACAACAGGCGGTGACTGCAGCCCATTGTTGCTGAGAGTAGCTCACACAAAAAGACTCTTGTCAATATTTTCTGTAAGTTTCTTTTTTAGCAGAATTATTGTCATTTTCATATGTTGTCTTTCTCATCATTCTTCCCTTTTTTCCTTTTCAGAGTACGTCTCTGATCAGGTTGCTAGCCATGACCAAGTGGAAGTATTGTCCGGACAATGGACGGCCGCAGGAACTTTATTGTTTTTCTGAGCTTTCTTTTGTTGATTCATTGTTAGCTTTATGTTAAGCATAGTTGAGTACTTTATAGATAATCGTTTTGGTTTATGAGGATGACTCTATTTCCCTTTGTACAAACCTTGTGGTTTTTACTATACATTAAATTTAGATAATTCAGATAAGCATATGCAGGTTTTTATCCATAATAATATGAAGAAAAAATGAACTTAGCATCCAAATCTCCAGAGACAGGTTTTTGAATTTGGATTCCTGACAATATAAAATATGGGAAAGGAATTGGTAAATTAATTGAGTAAATATGAGAAAAGGTTTTTAAATTAAGGAGAAAATCACAAAGATTTTTCACTGTGACGCAATTTAGAAACTCAATTTGGCACAATTACAAGAGTTAGATATGATAGAAACAAACTGTACGGACTGATATGATGAAGTAAATGTAAGATATGATTGATAGAAAATGGTGGAGAAAGATGAGCATGTTGAGTTAGGAACTATAAGATCAAGGTGAGCAAAGAGTGTTTTTGTTACATATATATATATACACACACACATTATATATAGTTTTGAAAGTTCTCCCTTTATTTTTTTATTTTGACACAGCGGTATTTTACACTAATTTGATGTACACGGAGGGAGAACTAACACACTGCCTTCATCAACTACCGTAACCCACATTTGCGTTTGTGCTTTATTCTTAATTTGGGTAAAACTTCAAAGTAGCATTCACCTTCACCCCCAAAAAAAAAAAAATCACTGTATAATAATGTGTAACAAATTGGATTCGAACAGCCCACGCGGCCAGACCCAACAAAAACCGCAAAAACTTTGAACTTTGTTGATCGAATCGACGGTGCCGAAGTGTCACTCGCACTCGAGCAAACGGACCGTTTCACTGGGTTCCTTCTTCCTTCTCTCCTCAGCCTGCTTGGGCGGTTCCACCTCTCTCCTCTTCTGCAGGTAAATCGATAAAGTTTCTGACTTTGCTTCGGTTTCCGGCTAAGCAAGCACGGTTGCATATTAAGTTTTATGAAGAGGAATGAATGGTATTGTAGAAAGCTTTAAACTTTACATTATGCGACTGATGGCATGTTCTTGGCTCACAGAATGGCAAGGTCGCTTTCAAAGTTGCTCTGCAAGGGAATTTCATTTTCAGGCTCGGCTGCTCGTTCTGCCATAATTGTAAGACTTTATCAGTTTTCCACATTTAGGTAGTTTTGCTAGTACTAGTAGACTAGCTGCACTTAATAGAAAGAAAAACTCAAGAGGGTTGAGAATGTAGTTCGAATGAAATTTTGATATTACCTGTGATGGGAAATATGTTTCAGTGGGGAAATAGGTAATGGGATTTATATGTTTTCAGCAGACTTATTGCATGAGCATTGTTCTCTTGGCAGAAACATTAAATCTCAAACACTGGTCTTGTGGATGTTTGTTACTGTTTGAATGTATGGTCTAGATTGAGAGTTTGATCACATGAAACATTAGGTAGTTTGGGAAGAGAATATTAACCCTTATTACACTTTCTGTATTTTTGCATTCTTGAGTGGATCATGTGTGGCCATACGTGCGTGTATATTAATCCAGGCCATCTTTTGAATTTGTGCTTCATCTATACTTCACACTTACCAATGATAGCAGTTTTTTTCTTTAAACTGGTAGTAGGCTCCTGGATCTTTTTATATCAATGGAATGAGATGCTCGGCCACAGTGCCGAATGAGCCTGACACACATGATGATTTTAAGCCCACTAATAAGCTTGAGAATTCTGGCCTTACATTGAAGGACCTTGTTGAACAGGTAGAGATATGCCAACTGAATCTTCTTAATATAGCTCTTTATTTCCCCTTTGTCGTCCAGACCAAAGATCATTGTTCTTTGAGTTAAATGATTCTAATCCGCTTCTGTAGGATGTCAAGGACAATCGTGTAATGCTTTATATGAAAGGAGTGCCTGATCTTCCTCAATGTGGCTTCAGTTCACTTGCAGTAAGAGTGTTAAAACAATACAGTGAGTTCCGAGTCATTTCATACTCCAACTCTGATTTGTGGTTTTCTTGAGTTAATTTAGCAATAAAGTCTATGTATGTGCAAACACAAATAACTAAAATAAAACCATATTGATATCCATAGTCTTCATGATTGTTCATATTTACCATCACAGTGAGGCGCTTTTAGTTAAATATAGCCATCTAAGTGGCTTGCCAATTTTGAACATATGCATACAGGTGCATATAATGTTTCCTGCATAATAGAGCATCAGTTTTCCATCTAAATATGTGATGCACCAAACTCAATCAGAAATATCAACACTGGCTAAAAAACACAAGGGAACAATGAAGTAGAATACTGTTTTGGGTGAAATGACTAACAGATTGCATTAGTTTGTCCTTTCAAGTTTACTTCTTGGGTGAATTATGCTTATAACAAGCTCTTATTTGCTCTGCGTTTAAAGTGTCACTGGAAATTTAACTCAATGGGCAGTTCAACTTTAAGGTATGAAAAAACTGGTCATATGTTTTTGGGACTGGGAGTATAACTTACGGTTATGAAGAAACATTATTACTTCAAATTATCGAGTTACTAAATTGTGCTCGCAAGTGGTCTATTGTACTTCTGCTGAAACTTAACTTCTGATAATGATTATACATTGCTGCAAATTATTTTCTTATGATAATTCGGTACCTTTCAGATGTTCCTTTGGGTGCTAGGAATATCTTGGAAGATCCTGAACTGAAAAGTGCTGTAAAAGCCTTCAGGTAAGTTGATTCTTTGTGGTATATTAGTAACATCTACAAGTTTGAGACCAAAATTATTTCAAATTTTGTTGCTTATCCAGAGACAGAGCTGTTGGTTTATGTTGGCCTCCCAAATTTTAAAGTATTTGATTTCGAGCTGATTTTTTAATCTTTCTTTTTCCCTATGAAGCCACTGGCCAACGTTTCCGCAGATATTCATCAAGGGGGAGTTCATTGGAGGGTCAGATATAATTCTCAATATGCATCAGGTTAGTCCTTATAAATTCAGTTCTTGTTGTTTTTAAGTTTAAGGCAATGCATAGCTTTAATGATGTGGTGTATCCTGTGTAGACTGGTGAGCTCAAGGAAAAGCTTCAGGATATTTCAGCCAATCAAGAGAAGTCTGAATAAGTTGTTGAATTTGAAGTGCAGATGACATTTCATCCATGTGACATCGAGTTTAATAAATGTCTCTTTCATCCGCAATGCATTACATAGTGTTCATGTGAGATTTGTTTTAAATTGAATCTCTCTACACATTTAGGGGTGTGCCTAAAATCCCCCTTTCACTATGGAGAAACAATTGGAATTGTGGACATTTTTTTTGGGAATAAAACCTGTTTTTTTGCTTCTTTTTTTTTTCGGAATAAAACAGTTCAGCAGAGTATATATCAATTAAAAATCGGTCCGTTGCTTTGGGAAAAAAGAAAAAAACACTCCAGCAACTTCTGAAGGTGTGGATGGAATATGATGAAGCTGAATAGGCCAACACCTGTCTTTATTGGATTAAAGAATAATGTTTCAACACCTATCATTCCAAATCAAGACTATTGTAGAAATGCAAAGCAATTGAACCAATTTCATTGATTTATATCATTCCAAACTCTACATAGACAAAAGCAGTGTGGGGAAAAGGAAAATCTCAACTTACATTTTCCCACTGGCTCCCCTTCTCAATCTGAAGTAGGGGTGGGCATAAAAACCGATAAACCGATCAAACCGACCGAACCAAACCAAACCAAACCGAAAAAGGGAGTTTTTTGACTAAACCGAAAAAGTCAACTGTGGACCTGAACCGAACCGAAGGTTCACGGTTCGGCCTTCGGTTCCAAAATTTTCAGAACCGGTGGACCTGAACCGAACCGGACAATATTTAAATATATATCTACGTTACACGTGGCGTCGTTTGATTGGCCAAAAAATAGTTGCATGTGAGACATGTTGTAGCGTATCCCTCAGATTATTTTTTTTCTTTTCCTTCCGTATCCCTCTCTCGCACGAGACAGAGTCTCTTCCCTTCAGTTTTCATTTCTTCTTCTATTTTGACCTAATCGGCTGTGCATGTGGCTGCTCAAATCTTCAATCCAGAGCTGCACCTTTGCTGCGGCTGTGCTTGTGGCTGCTGCGGCTGTGCCTGTGGCTGCTGCGACAGCATCTGTGCCGCTTCTTCATCGATCTCACGATCTCCCGCCCAGGCCTAGGTATCATCCCTTCTCTCTCTCTCTCTCTCTCTCTCTCTCTCTCAAGTCGACCTCAGCCTAACCCACATCACCCCTCTCTGTTTCAGGCACACACAACACAAACCCGATTAAGAGCCGCCACAACCACCTCCATTGCCGAAGGTAAATTCTCTTGTCTGTGCATTGTAGGGTTTTTATTTTTATTTTTATTTTGCTTTGAAATTTATACCTATATCTGAATGATATATGCTATGGGAGCTATGGGAAGTGTTTTCTGTTAAATTAGAAGTGTGCGGTGATGAGGCTATTTGTGGACTAGAGTTTATGATCTGGGTTCTTCTCCCAAAAGTTTGATTACAAACCCTTGGCTGTCTGAGCACTCTTAATCTGCTTTCTCTTATCTTCCAATCTGTAGTTTTGAAAAGTGCTTTGTTCCAAAGTCACCCATATAATCTTTTTGACTTTCTAGCAAAACCCATAAAAATTTTCTCAAATTTATTGGCTTTTTTTTTTTTGCTGTAAAATTGTTCTTGTTTGGTAGGGTTTATATGGCAGTATGGAGCTTATAATTGTATACATTCAGGGAAAAACAAGGAAGTACTTGCGATATGTGAGAGCAGCAGGTCCCCTCACAGCTGTTCTTTCGGGCACAACTTTTGTAAAAATATTTAATCCATCTTCCATATCTTTGGTGAGTGTGATGTATATTAGATTCACTTTAATTGGCAGTTATTCAATCTAACAGTGTAGTGATTACAGTATACTTTTCTCATGTTCTGTTTATGCTTGCTTTAGTAATAGATTATATATGGAATGTTCTATTTTTGTCGTACATTCTGTCAGCCATAAGTCTGCTGTTGTGCACCTGTCTAAAATCTTAGCCTGTGAACAGTCATGAACCTGTCATCCAGGATATTTGAGAAGAAAAAAAGAAGAAGAATTTCCTAGTTAGTTATTCATTCTCTATTAGATTCACTACATATCGTTCTCTAATAGTTAAAATAACCAATGTAGAGTTTTGCAAGCTTTGTTATGCCATCTGTTTGAAAATTGGGATGGTAAAGAGAGCATGGTGAGCTTGCCAATTTGGAATGCAGGCCTGTTACATAGAATGATAGAGTTCCTAAATAGTCACAATCTAATGTGGTGCCTGTTTTAAAATTGAATAAGTATCAATGTAGGAGACAGAAAACATCCTATTTAGTTATGTTGCTATTTTTCCTGTTGTATGATTCCTTCTGTTTTCATGTAATGTCTCTTTTCTCATAGAAGAATTCGACAGAACTTTAAGTTAGTAGTAGGTTACTAAAGGATCTTGACTGTTGTTTAGGTAGGAGATATACCTCAGGGCCTACCAAGCTTTTCTATTCCTAGAGCTTTTGGATATGCTACATCTTTGATCCCCACCGCACTTCTCATTACTGGTGTAGCTATTTTGGTAAGATGAGCTCCATAGAACCTTTTACTTGTAGCTTTGCTTTCTCTGTTTAAATGATCATATCTATCAGTACTGTGATAATTCATTTGTATCTCTAGGAATCTGTGGGCATTGCAAAAGCATTAGCAGCAAAGAATGGGTATGAGCTGGACTCAAATCAAGAGGTATGTTTTTGGAAAAATTGGTAGGGCATGTGCTCAAAACCATAGCTCTTGTTTATCAATAAAAACAAAAATACAAGTTTAAGTAAGAACTTTGTGATTAAAGCTTAACTGTTTGCTGCATGCTTATCCGTTTGTCTTTGTATTACTATTGCTTCTTCATACATGATTCTTGGTGAATTTGATTAAGTCATTTGGTTGCAAGCAAGGAAACTGTACCCTATAATCTAATGAATCTTTTTTTGTTTTAACCAGTTGTTCGGTCTTGGTGTGGCCAATATTTTTGGTTCATTTTTTTCAGCATATCCAACAACAGGTGTGATGCCTATGAGGTTCTAAGAGCTGCAGGCAGAATTTTCATATATATTATATTTTTGATATATTTTATACTTTTTGGAGTCGTGCAGGTTCTTTTTCTAGGTCAGCTGTGAATCATGAAAGTGGAGCTAAATCTGGCTTATCTGGACTTGTTATGGGAGTCTTGATGGGCTGCGCTCTCCTATTTATGACACCACTGTTTGAATATATACCGCAGGTTTAGTTCCATCTTATTGCATTTGCCTTTTCATTTAGGAATATAATCTTGTGAAGCTCATGATTGATGGCTTTTGCTGCTCCTCGTCATTAGAATATGTCGTTTGTTATCCTTCTTGCTCATTACATTCTATTAGAAATTTATTCATGGGGCTGTTCGCCAGTTGCAAAATTTTGAAAACATAAGGTGGCATCTTTGCTATTATGTCAAATGATGTGTTTACTTGTTTTATCACTGTTATCATTCCAATTTGATGTCCTAACTATGGGATTTGTTCTTTATGTAATTGGATAAGGTCTCAAATTGTCTCCTAGGATGGTTGAGGCTTTGATTTGCTCTCAAAATTGGATAAGGTCCGAAGATATATCTTCATTGCAATATGTGCCAAGCATTGAAGAGATGGAGTTCTATGAATCAATTGAAATGGGTAATATTTTCATTTCTATAAGTATATTTGAATTTGATTATTTTCTTATTTTTATGTGTTCTAACTCAAGTTGGTTTGATTTATTTTATTATATTTTGTAGAAATAGGGAGTAAAACATCCACTACAAATTTGAATAAGACTCTCCCTTCTTAGTGTGATGAAGATATGTTGGAAGATATTTTTCTTGCATCCTATTTTAATTATGATTTGTTGATGGTGAAACTTTGTGTTAATTCTTTTAAGTGTTGTGTAGGTTGCTTTTTAAGGTTTTGGAAGAATGGATGAAGCAGATTTTTTGCAAGGATGTTATCTTTATGTGTATTTTTGTGATGGGTTGTAATCTTTAATTTCATAAGTTTAATTTGGATTGCTTGCTTTATTTGTGTATTATTTTTTTTGTCATGGTTTGTAAGAGATTATATTTCCTTTCCTTGCTTGGTTGGTTGAATGTGTGAATGTGATATTCATTTAGTTGTTTAGAAACTTAGATTGGAATGATGGATTTTTATAGGTTGAATTTGCATTATTTCAGGTTTTGAAAGAAAAGTAAAAAGTGATTTGGGCTTGTTCATAAGAATTTATTAGGTTTTGGCCATTTGACAACAAAAAATTGATTTAGGCTGAAAGTAAATCTGATTTGGGCTTTTTTAAACTGAAACTAAATCTGATTTGGGCTTTTTTTAAACTAAAAATAAATTTGATTAGGGCTTTTTTTGGCTGAAAGTAAAAATAATTTGGGCTTTTGAAAATGGTAAAATTGGGCTCAAGCCCAAACCGATCACAACCAGACCCGACCCGAGAACCGAAGTCCATTTACAGTTCGGCCCAATTTCGGGTTTTACCCTCGACCCGACCCGACCCGAGAACCGATGTTGCCTTCGGTTTGGCCCGCGGGTCGGCCAAAACTTGACCCGACCCGAACCGTGCCCAGGCCTACTGAAGTACACAAAACTGCAGGTTGCTATCTGATGATATGATAATTGCCTATCAGTCACACCATGATAATTTAAAGGACAAAAATACTTTCCAACTATCAGAGAGACAACATGAACTAAGCTGCAAATACACCTTCGATTTTAACCGGAAGACTTCGTTACATGGATTATATTTTAACCAACAAATTGCAGTTCTTGTCCATGATTCGCAAATTGTAGCATAACTATTTTCCAACTTCTTGAGGAGGGTTCCAAACCGAGCAAGTTGATTTAACACATTGCAATGCAAACAGTAATCTTTTACTCTGAAAATTTTGGCAAAGTTTGTAGCAGCATTGCCATGATTTTCATTTCCCTGAGCTTGCTGAACATAAGTATCGAAGCATATATTCATTGGAAGAACATGTATCTGCCAAATCCCGATGTGTTCTGGTTATTGCCTTCTGCAGGGATTTTAAAGCAGGAAGCAGCTGCCGAAAATTTTGTTGAATAGAGTTACCATGAGCTTTGCAGAGCTCCTGCAAGACAAACAATAGCAAACCATTAGTGAGATCTTCATACAGAAACAATGCTGCTGTAACAGGAATACAGAATCTAAACTGAGCAGAATTGGAAATTGTTAAAAATACCTGACACCACCGAAGTATGAACTCCAAATGTGGGCAACTCTCTAAAAGATCTGCAAATGCCTCAATTAACCTTTGCAAATATCTGTAAGGGATTGATGCGGCGACAGCAGGGATGTCTATTGGATTAACAGTGAAAATACATTTTTTAATTAGACTGTCTTCATTTAATCGTAGACTAAGGATCAAAGCTTTGCTCAATTGGTCTTCATTGAGTGCTGCATCAACTGCCTGTAATGTAATCAGAATTAATATGGAATATAAATAAATTGATTGTAGAAATGCTATCAAAAGAAAGAAAAAAAGTGCCATTTTCTTAAATGAAGTATCAATTTTTATCAGAAAAAAAAATATATCAAAGTTCAAAAAGTTTGACATTTAATTGGAGCAATTGTAGTATTATGGTGCGGATACTGAGTGTAAAGAACAAAAAAATTCAAATGTTTACTGGGTCAACTGAGTAGAGGGCATTATTGAGCAAATTAAAGGTCTAAATAGAAATACCCTATAACTAAACAAAGACAAAAGCAAATTGATTAGTTGTCTTAATGTCATTTTAGTTATGCCCTATGCTACATTTGCAAGGGTAAAATGTTGATCGACTTTGTTTCTTTCAATATTATAGTTCTATCAAAAGCAATGACATTTGCATGAAGTTTGTAATATTCCAAAGTTTCACCAAGTACCTCGGGTGTGACATCTATGTCAAGATCAGTTGGGTCAAAGATAAAGGAATCATCAATTGAATAAACTAGAACCCCCTCCGTTGTTGCTGCTGAGAAGCTCCTACCAGTGGGGGCGATTCTCAAGGATTTTGTTCTAACAATCGGCCTTCCGCGGTTAGGCATGGATCCTGGTAAATCATAACCTAACTTTCCCCGGGTTTGTTTGTCAATACCTTCTTCTGCATCACTGTTATCATCATCAATTAAATCCAATGGGCCAGCATCTGTCATATTCTTTGAGTTTAAGAAGTCAAGCACTCCGTCCAAAGATAGATTGTGAGTTATTTGAAACCTCCGCAGCAATACCTGTAAAAATAAATCCACTACATCAATAGGCATACATAGAACATGTGAAGTTTGGAAATAATTAAGCAGAGGAGTTACGTTACTAGATTCGGAGAAAAGACCATGGAAGGCGGACTAATGCTACACATCCTAACTTTCCTTTTACGAACTTACATGGCATTCTCACATTGGATTCCACAAAATTGTTGTTTTTATCAATGCAATGATGTATGCGCCACATAGAATGGGAAAAAACACTGGGAGAAAAAGTCCGGATAACTGGCATTTTCCTAAGGACAAATAAAGTGTAGAAAATTGATGTTGAAACAAGTTGACTGTAACAGCTTCTGGGAGAGAAATTCTACCAAAGAACAAATGCATACACGATGTAGCATTCAAAAGCAAGAAACAAGCATAAGAAAGTATGAAAAAAGCAGGCTACTATTTCAAAAATGACATACGACGAGGGGCTTAGAAGTCATTCGGACCTTGAAAGCAATGGAGTATTCTGGCAACCACTTCCTTTCATTGGGGCACTTGCCAAGAAATGGAAAGTTGTGCAGCCCTAATCAATGTTTTTGTTACATGTTTGACCTTCTGAATATGCAACTTATAAGTGGAGAAATCTATTCATTGGGACACTGGCCAAGGGGTGGGGAGTTGTACAGCTCTTATCAAAACTCTCATCACATGTTTGATCCTCTCTTCTGAACATCCATCTTGAACTTCAGAGAAATCCATTCAACTCTGTTCCACATTTGAAACATGTGTATTCCCCTCCCCTCCCCCCACCCCCCCACCCCCCTCTCCCCTCTCACTACCTTCACAATATATCAGGTATGAGGTTCAAAGCCTTAAAAACTGCATAAGAAACACTATGCAGACCTGCTCTCCTCAATTTTCTGAATTTATTAACATCTAGTGTTTTCAACAGGCCTAATAACATCTACAGTGTATTTTTTTCATCGAGCCACTCTAGACACCAATTTATAATCTATTCACCAAGATGAAATGAAAGAAGATTAAGAAGAAAGTGTAGATCAAAAGAAAGCTTATAAGAAATGGCTACATTTGAAATCCAGATAGAAATCATGGTGAGCATTACATCCATGTGGTGAAAAGGTTGCATATGGACAGGGGAAGAAAATCACAACAAATAACCTACAAGCTTTCAATATATCACTTTGTTGGCTAAAGTCGCAATAAATTTGGTGTAAATAACAATTGCTTATGTAAGAATGGGTGAAAGCTTGTAATCCAACCGTGAATGAACGTATAGCCCATGCTTTTCCATGCAGTTTCTTCAAAGAATAAAAAAGGACCAAAAGATGTGTGCATATAAATCAATGTTAAGGTCTTGTTGTTCCAGCGGCAGAAAAGTTTGAGGTACGTTTTAGAGTGAGAAGCAAGCTTCAAAGCTTGACCATGTAAGAAACTAACCTGATCCGCAACATCATACATGCAGATATATTTGCTACTTCCTCCAGCTAATATGTAACTCCCATCAGCTGAATAATATAAGGTTGTGAAGAATTTTCCTGAACTTGAGTTGGCAGCTGATCTACGATCTGTCATCAGACGACCTCCAGAAATATCCCTGCGACCCTCAATGGTATACATTAACAAACCATCAATTGGGTCCCAGAAATGAATTTGACCATCCAATGTGCTGCTAGCCAACTGCTTTCCATCTGGGCGGTAAACCACTGTAAGAACATCATGCGTATGAGAAAATGTTTCAACTGCACCTTTTCCATCAAAAACATCCCACAACCGAACTGTTCTGTCCCATGATGATGAAGCTAGAATTGCCTACATGTGGAAGAAAAACAACAACTATCAAACCAAACATGTCAATAAACTTTTGGTTGAATACATGAAAAGATAAAAACAAAGTTTCTCTGAGCAACTTTGTGAGAGGACCTGAATGGTTAGAATATTTCAGCGGTTTGATCAAATCTAACCACTTTAAACAAATGGTCCAACTACTGAAATCTCCCAAGGGCTCATAGGCACTCAAAAAGAGTCACAGGTGAGCAGATTCAAGGGCATGGTGATGCATTACACCAAATACATAAGGAAAACGCCCCAAATCATAAATAGAAACCAACTTAATTTTACACAAGTATAGGCATCTACAATAACCAGACTTAGGAATACAGGAGGATAGGCATCTATACTAAACAAGCAACCAACCAAACGTAATATGAGTAAACTCACATTTGTAGGAGAAAACATCAAACCATGAACAGGACCTTCATGACCACTAAGAATGTCCAACAAACGGCCTGTCTTCATCGACCAAACAAAGATCTAGAGTACAGAACATTAAGAAAAATCAGGGAACAGCAATTAAAATGAACCGTTAAAGTAAAAAAAAATATTTAAAAAAAAAAACTAGGAGAAAGGGGGAAAAACACCTCAAAGGAATCAAGAGTTCCAGCACAAATCACTTCACCACTCTGATCTGCTGCCAATGAAACAAATTGCCTAGATTCAGGAGTGGTAAATGTTCTAAAATTTCGATAACGGAACAAATCCCATGCACGAACTGTCCCATCCAGAGATGCACTTAGGAGACTATGGCTGTTAGCCATAAAGTGGAGTGCAGTGATTGCATTAGTGTGCTCAGAGAACGTTATAAAGCAGAAGCCTGAAGAAACAGTCCAAACCTGCATAAACCAAACAGTAAGCTCTCTGGGTGTGATATCAGTCCATAACTGCATTATGTCCAAATACTACCTAATAATCTGCACATTCGCAAGTTGAATGTAAAAATGAAGGCGCAACATGCATGAAAAATGCCAATAATTAATTCATTGTCACAAACTATGTATGATAACTGGGCACAATAGGAAATAGTACATCATATACCCACCAAACTGTCACGCATTACTGGACTCAGTAGACAATTCTAGAATACAGATATGGCCAATGACCATTTGGTCTAGTGTCACCTAGTCTCCACTTTGTTGGAGCCAGTTCTGAGTTCAAATCTCATGATGACTGTTTAATACGAGAATTATAAGACTAGAATGAGGTAATACATAGTCATCATAACAAGTAATACGGACCTTCAGCACAAAAGCAATCATTAAAAACAAAAAGTAACATTGAGTTGCATCTTTCATGGTCAGTTTTGAAATTCAGTCATAATTTATTGAACATAACACATGCTACAACTGAAACAAATGGATTAAATAAAAAGGGTTAGTCATTAAGTGAAGAAAACCCAACAAACCAATGCATGAATGGTATCCATTATATTTTACAGACATTACATTTCTTTCGAAATCATATGAATCTGCCAAAGATAGCTAACAAATTTACCTCATCCTTTAATCATAAAAGTTTAAAACATGTAGCTAATATGCTTGAACTAAAAATTTGCATTGTACTACACACGCATTATCCTCTAATTAAAATGCTTCAGGTTTTAAAAACTCACATACCTTGACTTTGTTATCATCTGCTCCAGTGGCTAACAGTAGTGAATCTGGCGAATAAGCAAGACAATTCACATCGAAGTAATGTCCTTGCTGCTTCAATATATAACTCTCTGACTTCCACTCCCACACAAGCAACTGTCCAAGTTTCGCACACCCAAATGTCAGCCAATTTCCAAGCTCGTTAAAAACTGCAGTTGTAATTTTCTCTCTTGATATCGACAACAAGTGAAAGCACACAAAATCAGGCATTTGATACAACCCAAATACACCATTTGAGAACCCCACAACCAACATATTAAGTCCCCTATGATAATCACAGGCTGTCAACTTCGCCTGGGCCTGCATAAAACTGTCCTTCCTCAACAACTCCCATTTCCTGTTTAGCAAATACCCACCTTCTTCATCCAAGTTACCACCTCTGCCCTCATACCCCTTCCTCTTCTTAATATCACCACTACCAACACCTTCCACTGTACCATCACCATCCCTATCTGGTGTACCCGGAGAGGGTGGCTCTGTAACATCCATTCCATCAAACTCACCATCATTGCCACTCAAACCCCAACTAAAAATATAACAATCACGTGTAACTGTATAAACATTGCTTACCTTATTGGTGTTCTTATCAATACCAAAAAACACACCCACAACTGTATCTCTATGACCCAAAAACATAAATGGCTTCGTCTTAAACACACCAATTTTCAATTTTTTCATACAAAACAATCTCGCAGTCAAATCTTTCGACCCGGCAAGCAAATAACTTGAGTCCGGACTCCATTCCAATGACACAACCTTATCGTCACAATCAGCAAAAGTCCTAACCAATTCAAATGGGAAAAACTCTTTCTTGAAACCAGGAGACCGCCAAATTTGAACCAACTTACCAGTGGCCACCGCTATATGCGACCCGTCAGGGCTGAATTTGATGGCATTGACGGCGTTTTTGAAAGAAATGCGGTGAAGCACCACACGCTGCCGGAGGTTGATGAATTGGCATCTGTGATTCTCGTCGACGGTGAGGAGAAACACGCCGTCCGGCGAGGCGGCGATTCGGGTGATGTTGGAGGAAGATTGGACGGGTAGGGTTATGGTTTGGGATTTGATGAGGTCGGTGACCGAGACTCTGTTACCGACCGGTGAGATTAGCTCGGTGTTGTTGGTGATTATGGCGTTGCCTCCTCTGTATGGAGCTCCGAGGAGGTTCTGGAACCTGTAGTTCATTGTTTTTTCACAGTTAGGTTGCGCAGAGAAAACGCAGGAAAGTACAACGGATTGAATTAGGCAAAATTTTCTCAGCAACCAAACTCGGTCGGTAGAAGAACGTTGAGGAGTTTTTAGTCTGTAAAGACACGCTAGGGTTTATCTAGGGTTTAACTAAAGGGACACTCACAATTTTGAACCTCTAGTTTGGGGCTACATTTCATTTTCATTTTGGTCCCCACAGTTTTAGTTTTTACAATCAAGTCCAATTCACTTTCTATGTCCATTAGGCCCGGTCGTCCAGTTTAGAGTCCATTTAATAAATAGGTCATGTCGGGTCTGCTCATTTAGAAAAATCATCAATCTCTTCCCGAGTTCACATGGAAAATTTGACTTATGTATTACATTTTTTTGTAATTTTTTTACTACATAATTTAAAGCTCTTTTACAATTATGTATATACTAATAATATTTATTATTTGTTAAGAAAAAGAGGTCAATAACTTTATTTAAAGTACATTCGAATAGAAATTGAGTTTTAAAGAAAACATTAAATTTTAATATATATTTTCAAAGAAAAAAATATACTTGAATTTAATATATAAATGTAATAATATATTATTTTTCTTTGAAAAAAGTATAATTTAATAAATGGGCTTTAAATGGACCTGCAAGTTGGATTTCGAGCCAACACGGCCCCTGACGAGCCATGGCCCGACCCAGCCCATTATACCTAATTATCTCGTCCCAGCACGGTTCAAAAATACAAGTCATACCATATCGGGCCTTATTTAAAAGGATTTTGCTTGTGCCGTATTGGGCCGCCTTGGTTTGTTTGACACCTATCCATTCTCTCATTAAGTACAATTTTCACTGTTAGCAATTAAAAATAAATATTTATCCTTTATAACTTGAATCATTTTCCATATCCAAATCACTCAAAATCTCTTTTCATAAAATATAGTTAATGTCCATACCTATTAACCAAAATAATAATAATAATAATAAATAAGTTAAAGGAGTTTTTATAAACATAACGTGTTACTTATTGGTTAAAATTTATTGCGAAAATGAAGATTTGTTAAAATGCATATCGTGTCAACTTGTTACAAACTCGACCCGATTAAACGTATCATATGTATGACCTTTTTTTTTTCAATACAGGCAATGGTCTAAAATTTAATAGAGATAGAAGTTTCTCATACACACACTATCAAAGTCCCATAGAAATTCGGATATGAGACAACTGATCTGCAAATGAAGACCCTTTTCCATTATCAAAGTAGATTTTAAACACATACAAAATCAGTATTATAAGCCCAAGCATCACATTGGAGTTTTGTAACATAATTGACACAATTTGATTTGGACCTAATTGCTAACATCAATTAACTTTAGGGACGAAAAATGTAAATCCCCTAATTCAGTGCAAGTTTAGGCCTTAAGGCCCAGGAACTTTATGACCAAAATTCTGGATTAGCCCAAAAACCCAGAGGCCAATTCATGAATGAAAAACACGTGGAGGAGAGAGAGGGAGAGACAGCGAGTACAAGGAAAGGAAGGGGTTCCGAAGTAGCGTACGGCGCTTTTTTCCCGCTCGGTTGGTTGTTCAAAAAGCGTGGGTACGAGGATGATGACATTGACTTCTTGCTCCACTGCTCTGCTTCTTCTAGTCTCGTAGTCACTTTCTCGAGAAAATCCCCACTAATAATTTTCTCTCACTTTCTAGGAAACAGCCTTTGCCGATTCTTCTTCTCGACAAAATGGATCGTACCCCTGAAGCCAATCGGATCGCCGCCACCAAGTCATCATCCATTTCCTCGTCTCCGGCTGTGCAAGTATGAACTGACTCTTTCGTTTTTACTCCAATTTTAGGGTTTCGACTTTCAATGGGCCTTAGCAGTTTTGGGATTTGTTAAGAGAATTTTGGGGTTTCACTTTTCAGTAAAGTTTTTGTTTTTTAGTTTTTGGTTGAAGAGAGAGAGGGAAAAGATGTTGGGGAAATGGGAAATGAGAGAGAAAAACTATAATAAAAGAACTTGAGAGTTCAATCTTTTGTGGTTGGAGACAGTTGTGAATAGTTTACTCAAGCAAGTTCATAGGATGTCAAAAGTTTTGGGGATAACCTCTTTGTTTTTTTTGTTTTGTTTAAAAAGCTAAAATTGTTCTAGGCAAATGTTGTCTGTTAATGTTGGAAATTATGTTTTTCTTTGACTTATTGAATAATGGAGCTAGGTTTCTTATCTGTGTTTATTTAAATTGTAGGAGTCTCCTTTCTCCAATTTCCTTAGCAATCTCTCTCCTTTAAATACAGCGACGACAGCCAGTTATACACAAACATTGTTGGGAACTAATTTGCCGACACCGCCAGTTGTGTTTACATCTCCTCATATTAATCTACAGCGAGAAACCAGTTTCTTGGAAAGGTGTGAGATGTTTAACTAATTTCATGAGTTTCTTGCGTTCTGATTGCGTCTTATGATACTGCACTAGATTATTTATTCCCCCATTTGGTTTAATCTCTTGTTTCCTAACTCAATCAACCAGGTAACTTTTTTTTTTACCCTTCATTAGAAATATTTTTCCTAAATGTTTACAGGGATGATATAGTTGAAGCAGGTTCAGAGGTATACAAAGAATGTAACACAAATATAGTCCAGATTCAGAATCCAAGTTTTGAGGAGGTCCAGTTGTGCAGTCCTTCAGGTTGTGTTGATGAATATCTGGCTGACCCTGTGGAGGTAGACTCTACATGGTCTGCTGATTTACGCTCGCAACGAACTAATGAAGTCCCTCGGTTGTTACACAGTGGTTTTGCCCTTGGCAAAGAATCCAATACCGAAGTTTGTGATATTATGTTTGGTAGCCCAGAGAATGAAGCCGTTTTATTATCAGATCAAGCTGAAAAGGATCTGCCTTTAAGTTCACTTGAAATGAGTCAAGCTGCAATCAATCAGAGGGATGGTAAAAAGACTGAAGAGCTCTCAAGGTTTATATTTGAAAAAGTCAAGGAGTCTGATGTAAACGCATGTCTTGTTTCCAGAGCACAAAATTGTGGAGAGAATGCAGCTAAGGTGAATGTGGGTATTTCGGTACATTTTACAGTTTAACATGAAATTATGAATATTCTGTTTAATGATCAAGCTGGAGGTTATTTTTTTATTTTTTAAAATGTTGGTTTCTCTCAATGTTAAGTTGCACAGGGCAGGTTGTCAATATGATGAAAAAAATGCTAGTAGTCAGTCACGCGAAGATTCAAATGAGTGCAAGCAAAGAGTACAAAAAGGATTGGTTAAGGTATAAATCATATAAAAGATATCTTTTCTTAGTTGGCTCATGATCAATAATTTTGTACTATGTTGATATTTTATCTTTGGAAGTTTTTCATGTCAAAAGTAATGTTCCTCATTTGCAGCAGTGGAAGAATTTGTATATATAATTACACATGTCCGTATATGAACTTCTCCTTTCTTGGCCAATAGTTAGAGATTGACATTTTCTTATTAAACTCTTCTTTTACACGGATTATATCGCCTATTGTTCATTTATGCCTCACTCACACATAAGTAAGCAATTCTATGTATGTAATGCAAACGAATTACTCACACATGCAATTGAATAATTTCTGTATTCAAATGTAGGAGAGTGGTCAAAATGAACGTGGTATACGTAGGCATCTTCAATTTGAGGCTGCAAAAGCGTATAAGTTCACTATCCTTGGTAACAGTGAGAGTCCTAATAGCCTGACACATGATGCTACCAATTCAAGGTCACCATCTATTCTAACAAACTTGAAGAGTCTAGCTTCCTCTCATTTCGATAACAGAGCCTCAAGCAGTCTGCAGGATGTGAGCTGTGACACCTCACAATTCCCTTCCTCCCCCTATGAGTCATTTACATCAGCCCAAATTGGTGTAAACTCTACCACCTCCGCTCCCATCCATTCTGGTATTGGTTTACATCTGAATCGCATTTCTAGATCTACATCCTTGAGCTCCGATATCTTTTCAAGCAAGAAATCAATTGGGTATCTGAGTACGCCAGAGCAGATGCTAGAGCATGGCAGCAACAACATAGCAACGAACTCAAGTAGTATCTTGACTTCAGCTGTATCTGGAAAAATTTATGTTCATGTGGCCAGTGGTCAGCAGGAAAGCCAAGCTGTTACTGAAGCTAATTCTTTCACTTTTCATTCTACGGATACTATGAAGCCCCCATGTCATTCTATGCTCGTTGACCAGGAGGCAGCTCCTTGTGAGGTGGGTATGTCTGCTTCACAGGAGACTGATGAGGTTGAGGAGTTAAACCAACTGAGCCCTAAAAGGAAAAGGCAAGTGCAATATTATCAGTGTATTAATCTTCATTTTTATTTTTACATGGCTCACCTAATACGCTGTTTGAAATGCATATAGGAGGAGAGATGCATACATGAGTGAGGGCTGCAAACGTTGCAACTGTAGGAGGTCTAAGTGCTTGAAACTGTAAGTGAATGCAAGCGAATAGCACCCATTTTTGTTTTGAAACATATTGGAATGCATATCATACATTAGGAAAAATGGTCTATCAATTGTTCTTCTAGACTTCAGTTTTTGTCAACCATTTCCCTATAGAACCTTGATGCAAAAGCATCTCAGTGACCTCATAAACAACAAATTTCCCATGGTAACTTGTGGACAAATAAGTACATACAATTCACCATTCATTCTTGCAGTTTGTCTCAGCTTGTTCTTCATCATTGGCAGTTATTGTGAGTGCTTTGCAGCTGGCGTTTATTGTGTGGATTCTTGTGCATGTGTAAACTGCTATAACAAGCCTGAGTTTGAGGACACAGTTCTTGATATACGTCAGCAAATTGAAGCTCGTAATCCACTTGCATTTACTCCAAAAGTTGTCGACAATGCCATTGATTCTTCGCCCAACTTTATGGTAATCCCTGTCAAAGTATATATCTTGTTCTTTTATGTCTCTCATTTGGAAGCATTTTGAGCATAAGAACTCCACAGGAAGAACAGGACTTGACAACCCCATCCTCAGCCAGGCACAAGAGAGGTTGCAATTGCAAGAAGTCAAAGTGTCTGAAAAGATACTGTGAATGCTTCCAGGTTTATATGTACATTTATATTTACTGCTTGTAATATCAGAAAAATGGTGTTTCTCCAAGAATTCTGGTTCCCCCTCCCAAACTGTTACACACATTATAGAATTTCTAAAATTAACACGATATGGATTTTCATAATTTCAACTAAACGAGTCAGAAAAGCAACAAGTTCATTGGAAAAGATTTGGATTAGGAAGTTGGTTAGTGTTGATATGTCCTCGACTTATCTTGATTTGACATATCTGTTTTTTCTTTTGCTCCTTTCCCAAGGCTAAAGTTGGATGTTCCAGCGCGTGTCGATGTGAGGGTTGCAAAAATACGTTTGGCGTTACTCCAGGTTATGGTTCTCTTTGTTTGCAATGATTCTGTGTTCTTTATTTATTCATTTTTTAATATAAATTTTAATATATTTTCTATGACCACCGTGTTTCAGCACCAAAGAAAATGAAACAACAGAACTTTATACACACACATGTTTATATATATACAAAATTTATCTTATACGGACGTCTGAAATTTCTTTTGCGGATGCAATTGTTTCTTCAGCTTCTCCCTTTTTTATCTGCTAGCAAATCCAGTCACTACACAGCTATCATGCAGTTCAGTTGGTGAATAGCAAATATACAGCTTGAAATCACTTTTATAATGTTTTACTTTTTTGTTTCAACAAATTCATTGACAGGTGCCTAAGAATTCGAAATCCTCATAATCTTTTTAAGTTGTCTTTTTGTATCGTGTGCTTCAACGAGCAGCAGTACACAGATTATTGTTATTTTAGTCTTTTCTTGAAGCATTGTGTTCATTTATTTTGTTGCTAGCAATTAGATGCCATAATGATTTTCAAATTTTCTGATTTTTTGCAAGGATGATCTATGAATGAAGACTTGAAAAATAGACAGTTTGGATTGTTGAAAAAAAATTCGTAAGGTACCCTAAAAGGTGCCCCTCATATAAAATTATTTGAAGGATCCTTCAATGAAAGGAAGGGCGCGATAATTTAGAAAAGAGAGAGGACAGAGAATGTAAAATATTAAATGTGAAAGTGTTGTGGTAATCACAATTCATTATTATAATATATGCAATCTGAACCATTGAATGTGCCCTAATCTAACACCCTAAAATTTGTCCCTCGATCGAGACCCTATATATATATATGCACACACACAGAGCTTTCATTGAGGAATCCCTCAAATAAGTTATTTGAGGGACATCCTTGTAGGCGTACTCCGCATTGTATTTCAGTAATCCAAACCATCTATTTTGTAGATATTCATTCACAGATCATCTCTACAAAAAATACTTGAATCCGATATCATTTGACCACTCAATTAAATTATTGAAATTTTAGTACCGTAAGGTACCCTAAAGGGTATCCCTCAATGAGGGATCCCTCTAGAGAGAGAGAGAGAGAGAGAGAGAGAGAGATAAAATTATTTCATTTTTAAACATCCACGTTATTTCTCCTATGTTTTCCCACCGTATAAGAGCAGCAATAGACAATCTTTTAGTTCTGTCTCTTACATGCACACTTCATACATACTAAGACATGCAGTGCTATTAAATTTTGCTCCTTTCAATCAGTGAGCTTTCAATAGGTTAGTAAGCATGCATGAAAGCATTCACAGAATGGTAAATTTTATGAAACGCATATTTAACATTTCATTAGGATGGTTATATTTTTGTTCGTTTAATCCTTCACTGATAGACTTCTTACTTTTCCATGTTGCTACAATTACAGAACCAGTATATAACAGAGCTAAAAAGTGGGAAGCCCACCCCGCTGAGAAGCTGGATAATGTGAAGGGTGCTATTGCTTGCATCAAGGCCCCAGGTATCATTCATTACTCACCGAAATGGGAAGGAATTTCTGATATAAGCAAGCTTACACCTTTGTCACATCCTTGCTCACGCACAGCGTTTTCTTCAGCTTCATCAAGTAACTCTGCAAAAATTCCACAAGCCCAGTTGCCATCAAGTCAGCTTCAGCCATCAGGTACTGGCCACTTTCACTGGGGCTGTTCAGCCGTCATTGTTACCCCGGAATTATCCGAAGGCAAGGGTCCCAATGATCTCAATTCTGATGGTGCAGGTGCACATTATGACATACCCTATGATGATACACCTGAGATACTCGAGGAAACTTCCAACCCCACCAAGGTTGTAAGGGCTAGCTCACCAAATCAGAAACGTGTGTCACCTCCACAATCCCGATACCGGTTAAGAGAAAGATCTCCAACAGGCTTGAGAAGTGGCCGCAAATTCATTTTGCAGGCTATGCCTTCTTTCCCTCCTCTTACACCGCACCGTAATTCCAAAGAAGGCACTAATGAAATTGAGAATGATGATAAATAATCCGCCAACAAGAACATTTGGACAACACACAAGGAGTTGGGCAAGGCATGACTCAGATAGCTTTCACATCTGATTGTAGAAAATCTGCATACAACTTACTGTCTTCTGCAGGACACCAACTATCGATCTGCTTCCAACTTTACAAGCTCAATGAAAGAATGCTTCTGTATTTCCAGAAATTTGGTAAGCCTTGTTGCAAAAGGCAGTGCTAATTGTTGGCCTTCATTGTAATACCATTGCAAAAGTTTTGTAATATCAAGTGTAGTTGTCATTTAAAGATTTAGTCCTTCGATTATTTTGCAGGCTTTTCTTTTTTTCTTTTTGGTGTCTCTCTGTACTGTAATCCTGTTGATATATAAAGTCTATAATCTTTACTGGCGCTTCTTTCACAGGTGTTAGAATTTTGGTTCGGTTCCTCAACCGACGTGCTTTATGGATGCTCATTGTGAAAACTGCAAAGGTGGAATTTTTAATGGAGACGTGCTTAGTAGATGAAATGGTTGTATTTGAAGTCAAATAACTAACAATATTAGTTTCCTTTCTTATAATTCCGAGTGGACATTTACTTGAGTTGCAAACTTACAATTACTATGTGAAGGAAGTTGAGGTTCCATCTCAAAACCAATTGGCAATGAGGGGAGTAGCCCAACTCCTTATAAGCCCATACTAGGTCCCTTAACATTTCAATGTAGGACAAACACTCTCAACACGCCCCCACACATGTGGCGAACTTTCAAGCCTAATACGTAAACAACACATATTGGGTGACGTGGGAGCATGTGTGGCTGTTGGGCCCAACACGTGAAGCCTTGCGTGGACAACACATTTTTGGGTGACGTGGAGCACATGAGGCCGTTGGGCTTTCACACGTGGTCAACCTGGCTCTGATACTATGAAGGAAGTTGAAGTTCCACCCCAAAACCAATTGGCAATGAGGGAAGTAGCCCAACTCCTTATAAGCCCAGACTAGGTCTCTTAACATTTCAATGTGGGACAAACACTCTCAACACTATGTTGCTGCATCCTTCCTCCACTATTAAGTATGAGCAAGATGTATACTTTCAGTATGAGAGAGAGAGAGAGAGAGAGATAGAGAGTAGAACTCCACTAATTATTAATAATAAAATCACATAAATGAATGCCAAAACAAAATACATCCAAAACTAAATCACCACTAGCTCTACATCCTCCAAGTGGAACATAAAAGCACACCCAAAACTTTATTTGTAGGAAAGACAGAATACGAAAGGGAATTAGAAAGGTCAATTTAGCTATACCATATACTCCATGCCCCATTTTGTATAGCACCTACTTGTACATGGGCGTTCCTCACTCATTATTGTTAGCTACTACTCCCTCACTATCTCCAATTAGACACTGTCAGATTTATGAGCGGTACCCCTCAAGCCCCAGCCTTGCAGATAGCCAACTGGAGACTTCATTCATCTCTTTAGGGATAGTGTAATGACCAAGCCTGCAAAGTCGAACCAAACACTCAGAAAATCTGCTTAAATTTCATCCATTATATTTGACCCCGAACAAGAGCAATAAACATATGAAGAGATTATTCTAGATAATTTTGCTAATAGAAAATTAATCCTTACCCATCAAGGGGTTTGAACGTAAGGTATCGGAATCCTGCTGAATTCAAGGAGTTGACTGATTTCTCTCCATATTTGTAAGGGACTACATCATCATCTAAAATGGCACAAAAGGATTAAAGGGTCAAAGAGGTTCCACTAATCCAGCAAAGATTTATAACTTCTTCACATATTGGTTACCATAACATATCATCTTAGAACCATCTAAAATGTACAACAACCCAATGGAGAATAGTTCTAAAAATTATTTCCGAAAATGTGCAAGAATTGTAACACAAAACCGGGTTTTGGGCATGATTCTTTTTTAACATCTTTCTAAACAAGATTTCAAATTCTATTTTCTCTTTTTTACAAAGGTTTCAAATTCTATCTGGCTAACAATGTTGTTGCACCAGTAGACATCAGTTTCAAGAAGTACAAGTAACCAGAAAGCTAAGCTGAAGCTCCAAATAAATTATCAACCCTATATGATTTATCAGTCATTAAAGCCACAAAGATGCTACTATCCATAAAAACTGGATTGAGTCTCACATATTGATTGTTAAAATTCTTCAGTGCAACACACTAGCTTCTGGTGTGTGACATATCAAGTGGTTTAGAAACCTTTCAAATTTTTGCAAATGCAATATTGGCAAAAGGTTATACAGAGACATACTTTTTCCATGACATTGCAAAATGGGTAATGATGCGGCACGCCTTGCAGCCTCATGTGACCCTTCAATTTTGTTCCGTAAGGTCCTGCACAAAACCTTTAAACTATCAAACATGGGAGTCTTTGAATATTGATACTCAGTTCAACAGGTACCATCAAAAATAGAGCAGATGCCAGATGGACTGTTCTGGAAATGCATATGTTTAATGTTTACAATTATTAGATAAAAAAGGCCCATCTAGTTTTACTCGCATCTCAGGTGGAACATGATAAGAAAACAGTTGGGTAAAGCCATCAAATACTAATCTCTTTCACAGGTTTCAGGAAAAACGCTAACTGCAAGAGTGAGTTGGTTAACCAAGGCTCTATACGAAGTCATACCTTGCTCCTGGAAGCCAACCACTTAGTCCAACAACTGCCCTCAGATTGAGAGGGTATGGGTTGCCATTTCCATACCTACCTGCAGCATAACAAGTTGCAGAATAAAGGGCCATCGCAGCACCCATACTAAAGCCTCCAATACCGACTTTAACTGCCACAAGAAAATGTGATAGGCTATTCAAATTTCAGCAGTAAAAACAATCAACATAACACATCATTTAATTCTTGCCTCAGAATTTTCTATTCTATAGTATAAGATGCTAAACTTAACTTTGGGAAACATGAAATGGTGTTAGACTTAACCCTGAAAGCTGAAGAGGGAATAGCATAGCATGCAAATGAAAAATAGAAACTTTGATTTCAGATGGTCTGTTAAAAGGCAAAGTGGCGAAGCTTATAATAAATTTAGAATGTGTTTGCAAAAATTTGATGATTGGCTATAAGGTGGAATTCTTCTTGTTTGGGAAATTTTCTTGAAATATTGTGCAGGTTTTAACAAAGATGATTCGCAAGAAGTGTAAGAAAAAAAATCCGAGGAAGTTAATCATTTTGAAGTAGTTTATCCTTGAAAGTACCATCAGCTGGCTCAGTTGACAACAAGTTCGCAATATGTGCTGCTGAAGCATCTAAACTCTCCCAATCATCTGGACCATCGTCTGAAAGCTCTCCCATTTCAAACCCTGATAAAGAATCACATAATTCAGAAGATTATTTCAACACCAAAGCATCACAAGAGCTTGCCTTATGAGAATATAAACTGTAGAGGTATGACCTTCTACGAATACACCTAAAGTTTTAAATTAAACATAATCTTACAGGCAGTGCAAGGAAATCCACCGAGTATAGCCACAGGACGGGTAGGAGCAGTGGGGCAGATCCACTTAATCTGTTTCATATTTGTATATTAAAAAGTTAATTTACTCACAGGTTGAACAAAGTGGTGACATGTGCATGTGTGAATAGAAATACAAATCCTTAAGCTTACAAATAATTGGGGACACATATATGCTTACATTTGGAAGAGGAAGAGACTCCAAGAGTTGAGAAGCGCTGTAGCCAGAAGGAGTAGAACATGAGACATATAAGTCTTAGAATATCCATCAGGAAGACAATTCAATTGCTAAAACTAAGACTGAAATTGCAGGTGGAGCCTGTGCAGCTCTTTTGAACTTGACAGCCATTATATCATCTGCTCAGCATTTTTTTACCTAGGTAAACTGGGACCACACTAGTTGGGAAAGCATCAACACAAGCAAAGAAACCACAAATGTGGTTATACTGTCCAGAATTGTTTTGAGGATAAAAGGAACAGAACCAGTTTAATACTTAGGAATTTGAAGAAAAATCCATACTTACTATGCATATTTGTTACCAAAGTGCATTTCTAGTTCCCCACTTGGAGAACAAACTAAACTAGTGGTCCCCCAGTCATGACTTTGGCATATACTATTTCCAAATCTAGGCTTCCCAAATTAAGCTTAGCATCAATCAGACGAGAAGTGAAAGGGACAAACAGTCATATCATTTAATCTCACGGTGCCGCTGCTCTCTTAATCGAATTTATTCGAATAAGAACCTCACTGAAAAGATGCTCAGTATTGAAAAGATAACATATGGACCCCTCCTCTCTGAATCAAATTATAGAGCGCGCAGAGGTGTTGACATTCCTGAACACGTTTCTTTTTCTTGTATACGAAACCAAAAAGTCCATCCTTCCAGTACAAGACAGTACATGATATAAAAGAGAATGAATGGGGAATTGCATCAACTGATGATGACAAGTCAGGGCATAAACAACAAATATAGACAAATTATATCATTGTTGAGTTCTCACAAAACTGTCTTATGATAGAAGTTAACTACTCGGTTATGAACTTAACTATTTGACTATGAAGACTGGTATTCCCACAGCTGAGTATAAAAATTATATGCTATTCATATTTCCTTCTCTCATGGGCTAAAATATTAGTGGGACAAGTTTTTCTTTCCCTAATTAGATAGAGTAGGACTTCAAGAGAAGGTCTTTCAGAGACAGAAGCACAACAATGTAGGATATGTCACTCACAAATACAGTAAAGAAATACCAAATATATATATAGGGAAGAGAAAAAATACCTCGAGCCATTATCCCCAAGTCCATGTAGCCAGACTATTGTGGCTTGATGCTTTCCTTTGGGCCTCACCACATGTGTCCTACCGAACTCAAGTGTTCTTTTAGCAGTTCTGCTACCTGAATTGTCACAAAAAGTGGCTACTCAGCAACGATACAAGTTTAAGCTGGAACAATTAATCAGGGATTCTGCAAGTTAACCATAATAACTCTTTTTCCCCTCTCTTTTGTCTAGGATGTCAACCAAGAAAATCGCCACTTATTCACTAGTAGCAATCATTAGTAAGAACAAAACACTTTAAAAGTTAAAAAGAAAAAGAATATCAGACACTAAGTTGCCTAATTGAAGGAAATATAGTAAACAACTAACCACACTCTCACAGCAGTCAGAAAGAGTTCCAGAAACTAATAGCTATAGACTTAAACAAATTGAGAAAATGAAAGGTGCTATGCTAGGGAAGAAACAAACCAGAACACATATTGGAATGGGAATAGCTCATCTTTGCGTTTCAGGTAACTGTGCTAAACAGCCCGCCTATTGCAATGAGTTAGAAGAAGGTACTGCAATGTAGAAAACCCAGAATGATAATGTGTATTTATAGGCAAATGGGCAGTGAGAAAATGGAATAAAACATGTGTGAATATGCATCCCTATGAATGAGAAGTGTGCATACCAGCTACACACTGCGCCAAAAACCGCCTAGAAACTCAAAAAGAAAGAAGCATCAATGAAAAGGAGAGGTAATGAAAAGGACAAAAGCAGGATAGCAGAGAGAATCCAAGCCAGAGTAGAGCACATTCATCCATTCCTTAGAGCTCTTGCAACATAGACAGACAGATAGAGAGAGAAAGAAAGATGGGGAGAAAGAATCTATGCTTGTGGACAGTGGCCAGAAAATAAAGCAAACCCAGCAGCAACAACAAAAACTGAAAAGAATATTACTGAAAACAAGTAAGAATAATCTAAGTTTGTAAAAGAAAATATCTTTTCTCAATCATTAGTTAATGAATTTTTCATGATTGATGGATACCCATTAACCAGAAGGAAAGTTTCTAGTGTCCAATTTCTTTTTTGTATTACATTCTAGTGCCTAATTTCTCTTTATGATAAACAAGTGAAAAATCTCAACTGTGGAAAAAGAACCAAGAAACTGAAGCAGGGTCTGAGAACTGAGAGAACTGGGTTCCAGCCTCCAGGTTCTCTCTCTCTCACTTCTGTTTTCCTTTTTTAAAGCTTAAATTTCTAATTGTATATGCATATATTGACACCAAGACATATATAATATACTTTAATAACTTATATTTTCAAAAAGATTTTTTGTGCATAGATCACCAACCTGGATTTATATGGAAGAGAGAGACAACGGCAAAAGTGTGTGAACTTTTTTCTTTCCTTGCATCTCCATTCTTACTTTCTTGCTTCCCACTACAAAAAACCGCCCTACCTTTCGAAAGCTTTGTCTGTTTATATTCGTAGAGACGCCAAAACCTTAGACCTCTTTACCAGCAAATTTCTATTTACACCCAGTATCTTTTTTTCCTTTTTTTTTTTGGTTGAACAAAAGTTTAGTGGGAGATGGAATACTCTCACCATTAGCGTCAAGGTATACCTATAATCTGGAGCCGAAATGACTTATGCGTGATACCCAAATGTCAGCTGCCATCGGTATGGATTTAAGTAGGAAATTATAAATCGCGCACTAATGAAGATTGCTAGCAACAAAACTCAAACACTAGTGGGACCACACACAATGGAGGGACCTTACCAACTGAACCAACTCTCATTGGTATTTACACCCAGCATCTTTATGAGTTCACCTTAGTGGTTTTTTTTTTTTTTTAATTTAAAAAAAAAATTAAGATTTGTATTCATAATTCAACCAAAAAAAAGCTACTACCCACAAAAGAGCCATTATAATAACGATCTAACATCAAATTTAAGACAATTTGGTGCGCCTTAACTAACAATCACGCATAATCGAAGAAAAATTTGGCAAAGACATCCCAACTAAGATTGCAAACTCAGAATAATAAAAAAAAGATAAACCTTGAAAAAATTAAGCCATAACAATACAAATAAAACTCTCGCAACGGATAGATGAAAAACTCTTATAAAAGGAGAGGTAAAAACTACATAAAGAACCCAAAGAGTCTTTATGACTTATTCTAAATATAAAGAAACCGCAAACAGAAAGAGTCACCTTAATGTTTAAATTTTTTTTTAAAAAAAAAATCCTATCTTAGTGTGAACCAAATAATTAGTATATATATATATATATTTTAAACAAAATGTATCTCATCACATGTTTCAATAGTAGTGGAGCGGGTGGGCGGTGAAGATGCGGTGGGGGCATGGCGGCTTGGTCATGTTGTGTTTTCTGAGAAATGATTAGAATTTTAATTAGAAAGTGAAGTGTAATTAAAATATAGGGTATACTTAGAATGCGGAGTGAACTCAAACGAATGTTGAGTTTAAATAATAATAAAACTCTTAACAAATAAACATTTGTAGGAAAATTAGGTTTAGCCATGAAACAGATGTTTTTTTTTTTTTTGAGAAATTTTATGATTGCATTCATAATTCAGTCAAAAAAGCCACTAGCCACAAAAGGCCAATACAAACTAGCCACAAAAGGGCCATTACAATAACGGAGCGGTCTAATATCAAAATTAAGAAAATCAGGTATGTCTCCACTAACGATCAGGCAAGATCGAAGAAACTCTGGAATAGGCATCTCAACTAAGATTGCAAACTTAGAATAATAAAAAAGAGATAAAGCTTGAAAAAACCAAGCCATAACAATACAAATAAAACTCTTACCAAGGAGAGATGAACAGCTCTCACAAAGGAGAAATGAAAAACTCTCACAAAAGGAGAGGTGAAAACTACACAGAGAACCCAAATAGTCTCTGCAACTTATTCCAAACATAAAGAAATTGCAAAAAAGATGGTGGTGGAGATCCAACGCCGAAATGCAGGTGAAGATCCGACGTTGAGCCGCAGCCGCCTTTAATGATTGGATGAAAATCATAACAAAACTAAGACAAATAGGGACAACCCTTTGTCTCTGAAAATGAGGGAAGAGGTGAAAGGAGAAAGAGAGGAAGAGAAGAGGGGAGAGGGGGGAAGAACAATGGCTTCCTCCCCCCTCAAAGTGAAAAAGGCTCTAAGAGTGTTTTTTGGGAGAAAGGAGGCTAGGGTTTTTTTTTTTGTTTTGAGTTTAAGGGTTTAGGGTTTAGGGTCATGAAACAGATGTTAAGAAGCAATTACCAAACAAATTTTGAATTTGGGACTTTACCCAATTGAGTATTTGCTGAATCCATTAATAAATAATTGACAGACAATGCTACACTTATCAACTTTTGTTGTTGTCAACTAATATATGGGTGGCATCATCTTATTGGAATCTATAACATGTTAGTTCTTTAATGTAATAATGTACACAAAAGTTGGAGAAAATTTTGGGGTAGGAAGCATTTCCCCTGAGTCATGACTAAATGATGATATAAAGATTTTCCTAAAGTTTAGATCATTTCAATGTATTTTGTAATAATTTTTATACTTACTTTTAATATGGGATACAAAATAGGTTCAGTATAGTTGGAATTAAAATATATTTTAGTCCTACTTTAACTTCAAATGCTGTCATCCATATACACAAGTTTTATTTTATTTTATTTTATTTAAACAACTATTATCCAAATTATTTTGTGGATGTCACTCAAAAAAAGTGGCAGGGGAATAAATACTGTTCTGAATGGGATAAATTTTGATAAGAAGCAGCACCAATTATTTACCAAGAGGCTCCATAGTGAATAGATTAGGGTTCAATCAAGGCCATTGTGCACCACTATGTTTGGCTACACCTATAAGATGCAGCCTTCATGCAACATGGTAGTGGTTTTATCTTTTCTTTCTTTACCATTGTGGAAAATTTTCTGCCAATTTGACTCTCATCCCCTTTTTAATTCTTTTTATTTTCCTTTTATGGTGTAATGGAGATTACAATACACAAGATATACCAACTCTTTTTTTTAACTCTTATCTTAACTGTGATGATATCAAATTCATAAAATCATGTACTCATGTAGAACCCACTCCATATAAGAGTTGGAGCGAAAGTCGAGATTTACTTGTGCGTATACTATTACTCCATCCATAGATTATAATAATAACTAAAACAATTTAGGTTCTATCTAAACTAATAATGACATGAAATTATTGATAATTGTAGATGACAGAATCAAATTTACACCCATCAATTTTTTTAAAATTATTATTGGCAGTCCGAAAATATTATCCTACACTTATCTCTTATAAACGTATAGGTCCGAAATTATAATAGTAAGAGTGTATGATGGCTTTTCTAAAATATCAATAGCAATTTATTTTTAACTATTGTTATTTATTAATCAACAATTGTCGTTTATGATATTTGAATTCGACATCTTTCAACAAAGTAGGAACCGAGTGCTAGTAGACCAAATGATCATTGACATATTCATCAACTATTCAATTATCAGCGAATGTCTCGTATATCAAAGAGATTGACTAAACATCTTCGGAAATACTACTAACACGACAAATTGTAGTAAATGATGGCATCTAATCTCTTTGAGAAGTCAACATGCATTTGGACATGTTTTCCCTCCTTTATGGAAAAATACACATTATTAGGACCACACCTTTTACATTGTCAACTCCCTCCTTTTCCCACACTCAATAGAAGAAGAATCATTGTGATGAATTAGAAAATGGGTTTATACTTAACTGTGCGATTTGTTTAAAACAGACAACAATATGCTGTTGGCACTACTCTCTTATTGGAGATTAGTTAATTCACTTCATTGTAGATTTTTATTAAAAGAGGCAATGGTTTAATAAGTTCGCACTTTTTAATTTTGTATAAAGTATCTGCGTAAACTATGTGTATATAAAATTTGGAATCTTTTTTAATAGGGTCTAGCTCAGTGAAAAAAGTCATTGATTTGCATATCAAAGGTTTCAAATTCGAACTCCCATGACATCATTTGTGCGTGTGTGTGAAATCCCCCTCCCTTCTAAGTTAAACTATCGCTTATACTTAAAAAAAAATGAAAAAAATGAATTTGGAGGCTGCAACTTTCAAACTTTTAGAAACCAATGCAGCTCACAGGTTACTATGTTTGTTTCTTTCCTTGGCAAAGCTGGAAGGCACATGCAAAAGTCTAATCTACAGGGTGACATGAAGGGTTCTTAATGAACTTGAACATATACATGTTATGTATAAAGTGCAAAGCATTAATTATATTGCATATATAGGCAAGAAGCAGGTTCTCCTCTATTGACTAGACATTTAGGAATTGTGAGCCATACCATTTCTTTAAAGTAGAGCAACCTATACATGTTTTTATATGTTTGTTAGGTAAGTTGATAACTATTTGTAGTAGGTACATTTATTCTTTACTTTGTTAGAAGAGATTCTGAGTTTTAATCTAATTTGTTTTACGGGCAATGATACTTCTTGTTATTGAGTGGCAGTACAAAATCAAAGAAAAAAAATGGAACAAATGAGAATGCACACCAGCTAGAAGTGGTGATGCTCATCGCCTTTAATTGGCGGTGAGCAAATCTTTCCTCTCTTTTTTGTCCGTACTATCTAATATACGAGCCTTAACTTTTGTCGCTAGATGAAAAAAGCCCTTAGACTAATTCATTCATTCATTCATATTGGTGAAGTAATGAATATAACAAGAAAAAAGGATAACAATTAGGTCTTGGTTTAGCGTTAATTGCTTTCGAATATTATAAAATATTCTAAATTCGAATCTTTCGTCTCTTCAATTGATATTTAAAATTAAGAATAAAAGCCTTGTTAGATATGATGTGCAATAGAGATTGGAAAGGTTTTAATGTAACAAATATAAAGGTAGGAGAGAGGTGCTTTACATCCACAGCAATTCAATTCGATCATTATGGGCATGGGGTCATCTTCCAGCCATATTACAATCTAAAAAAAATATTCACTTCTCAAATCAACCCATTGATAGCATCTTTTTATTTTTAATGTATAAATTAAAGTTACTTTTATGTACAAATTGAAATGATGCTGTAAAATTTCCATGATTCACATTTTATTTCTTTAGAATTTATTTATTTATTTATTTTATGCTTTTGCCATAAAGCACTGTTTTAAAAGTGGATCTCAAAAATAGTAGACCAAGTTGATGAATAATTTATAGCAAATCTTAGATCCCCTTTCGAGGAAGAAAACACACTCCATGATATATAGCTTTCAAAATATGAGTTGATTCATAGAATCAACAAGATCAGTAATATTCTTCTCATTATTATAGCAACAATGATGAGTGTTATCCAGAAAAGAAATACTAAATCTTCAAACAAACTTGATTATCAAGTGTTTTGGTGGCTGAGCCATCATCAAACACTCATTAAGGGTTTGATTTCCTGGATATTGCTTGACTTCCTTCTTGTGAATCAGTTTAACACATATATAAAAATAATTCATCAAAAACACACACATAAAAATTTATACACACATGTTACACTATTATTAGCAGGAATGTAAAAGTTCCTACTTACATGGTATAGAAGTATTTTCTTTTTTGAAGATATCCCAAGTTCAAATACCTCGTTTCCAAATTATCGAGAATAGAGAGAGATCCTAACAACACCCTTACCAACACTTTGACTTGTGTTACAGTTTGGTGGCATGTTCAGTTGTTGCTACAAGACTCAATTATGTTGTTGATACCTCACCAGCGATTGCATTTTGGACCTTTGCATTTGGCAGCAGTGCTTTACCTTGATAGTTACTCATAATTAAGTCATTGTTTGATGTCCTTAATTATGGCTTTTTCTTTTTTCTTTTCTTTTTTTTACTTCTGGCAATTGATAATATATATATATATATATCTTACGTGAATGTGTGATCGTTACACCGACAAATTTCTTGTAATTTAGATCCTCTCTCATGTTTAAATAAAAAATATAAAAGCAGTATCTTCAAATGATATATATCGCTGTCAAAAATGAAAGAATGTTGGTTTGCGTACATCCAAAAAAAATTTGTCATGCATTTGTCACTCCGTTGAGTCATTTTTCTGAGTAGAATAAATGCTGATTTTATTCTTTAATCATTATTGGTAAGATTGTGATGTGAGGCCTTTGAATCAATCCCTTTTTTATTCCCATTCCATCGTTCCTTCATTTCGAAAAGTTTTCTCCTATTTTTGTCGTGTGTTAGCAGTGTTAAGTAATTATTCTGTACAAAATTATGTAGTGTTACGAATCAACTAAAATTATGTAGTGTTACGAATCAACTTCTACGCTTGTCATAATTTGAGTGGATTCGTAACATCACGTTAACAACTCACATTAGCTCATTGAATATTTATAGAAAAGAAATGAAAAAACGAAAAAGATGCAACTTTCTACCATGGAAGTAAGTAGCCAAGAGAAAACCAACTCGTGTATTTTAACCAAAAAGCAATGGATGAATTAGGTAAGCATCATTGCCTTCGGAGCTTTTGCAAAGCTTTTGCATTACTCTAGTTAGTCACAGTTTCGTGCGTTCATATTAAAAAGGCGGAATAATTCGGTGTTTATTTAATGGGGTGAAAGAAAAAGAAGATAAAAAAAGATAAAACAATCCTTTCTGTTTTGGATTGAAAGTTTCTTCAACAAGAATTTTTGAGAACTAATAAGCAACAGTAATTTTATTTTTTTTGTTATTTGCACCACGATCGTCGGTCCATCTAAGGTTAAAAGCGAAGTTAAACAAACTTTGGTAATACTTCTTTGTGTGTAGAATGCATCAATTTGAGTAAAATAAATAAAATTGAAAAATTAATGCAGTCGAAAACTTATGCCAATAGTAGTAGGCTTTACGCCTGTCTATGATTGTCGTAGGCTTCGTGTCTTTTTCTGTTGTCGTTTTTTGGGTTCATTATATCATGTAATTGGCTTTAGCTTTCTATATTAATGAAATTTGATTCCGACACATATTTTAAAAATAAATTTTTTTTAAAAAAAAAGAAAAAGAGAAAGGACAGAGTCACCTAAGGACCAAGATATTACGTCTCTTTTTCTCCCCTCTCCTTCACGCTTCAAGGCCCCTCCTCCTCTATAAGTCTGGCTCCGCAACTGATAGGGAAATAAATAAATAATTAATTATTTAGTCATATACCTATTTTTAGCACTAATGATATATATCAATTCTACGTCATTTAATTTTTATAAACAAATTTAATAAAATAAAATAAAATAACAGCTGACGCTATTGAATTTAATTTTGATTATTAAATTACTTTGATGCCCTATTGAGTGTTCTGGATTTTTTATAAGGTTTTGTTGGTGGGTTAGTTTTAAGAAATCGATGGCGGTTTTGTAATTTATAAGAAGTTAGAAATCTCTTTGTTATGTTGAAAATGGACTTTGGGTGTGTTTCTGAAGTCCATTTTATATAAGATTTTTTTTTTTTCAATAACTTGAGCCCATATATTTGGTATAATACTGAATCTCACAAAAACAAAAAACAAAACAGAAAAAAAACCACTTTACTCACTGTTGGCTACTTCATCTTCAGCAAAAACCCAAAAGGAAAAAGGCGATTTGGGTTGAAGCTGGCCGATGGGCTTCATTGTCACACAGCCCAGCTTGTTTTCTGGCTAATCATATACAAAACCATGTGTTCCCCGGGTTAGCATTTACACCTGAAATCAAAGCCTCAAATGCCTTGCCAGGTTGAGCAAAAAGAACCAACAGGCCCAGGCCTCAGCCTCCGGCGCCAATCTAGGTCAATGAGAACAGAAATGCTATAATAATGGGGTTGTGGGTGGAGTTCAATCCCACTATCCAACTAAAAAGAGAAAATATTGAACTTCAACTTTTTTTTAATTATTGAATAGTTGGATTCAACCCCCTCATCAAAATCTCCCTCATTGTAAAAGCCGCCGAGCCAATGAGAATGCTCTTTATACATAATTTTCTTCTTGGGGGTTTTTTGGGGTAAATAAAAAGTTTATAACCGAAAAAGGAAAACAAAAACACAAACAAAAAACAGAGGTTGGTTTGCCGCTGCATACAGCATTGATTATGGAAGATACAAGGTATGAGCGGTAGTCATACGACCACGATGAACAAGTGGAGAGGTGATGCTTAAGTTGAAATAAAATGCACAGATGGTTCTACCATTCCCGGGGGAAAAGAATCAACAGGCAGTACCCATCCATTATTTGGCAATGCATAGAAGGACATCCTTACAAGATCCTTAGTGTTCCAAAAGGTACCACCCTGTGTCTAAATTATCAGAGAGAATCTATCTCAGATGTTGCAAAAGCAACAACATCAAAAAAGAAAAAGAAACTAAGGCCAATCAACCAAACAAAAACAAAAGGCTTCCAATTTTGAAAGTTAAGGTCGCAGCGTATACTGGATATTGTCTCTCCACCTCCCCTGAATTTATTCCATGGAATAGTTTCAGGCTGCAAATCAGTGATGGTCATGGTCATCACTGTGGTCTGGAGATCCACCAGGTCCTACCACTTCAAGCTGTTAAGAATCAAATGACAAAGATTAGGTCAATTCTGCACAGCTGAAAGCAAATGGGCACGTACAATGCAAAACGATATAAAGCATTATGATCCAACATTTTAATATCATATAAATAAATATATCTCAAGTCTGAACTCCAATAGGATATGACTGGAAGCATTTCGTCTGCAACCTGTGTTGCACAAAGGTCATGGACCAAAATACTACTCCAGTTATGCCAACCATGGTAGATATGAGCCTATGAGGTTCAGCTTAAGGAGGGCACTGGGCTCGACAACTCTTCTGTATCTAGAGCTACCATCTCCATGACATCAGCTGTACATGGAATTCCAGTCCCCAGACCCATCTTGCACATGCATGTGTCATCATGTAAATCCACATCCCATTGGATCTTAATCCAAATAAAGACATAAAATTCCATATCTTGATATGGATTCACTTCCATCCAGTCCAGATCATGGAGCTGCAATAAATCATCGCATCAAATTAAGCCTCCACTTACCACAAAGTACTGTGAGCAGACTGGACATTCATGCGGCTCGTTTTTAGTCAGCCAAAACCACACAACATCATGCTCATCCTCTGCAATTAAAATACCAACAAAAAGAAGCATAAAACTGATATCAATTTAATTTAGAAGAAATTTCTACACATGAATCAGTGAACAAGCATACATCTACACGCACAAAGAAAAGAGAAGGAGAAGATAAGAAGTACCCACCGCCTTCACCACCAGGGCATCCAACTATTCTCTTGTCGTAATAGGACTTGATAACTGCAGGTGCTTCCTAAAGGCCAAAAATACACATATAAGAATTTTATTTGTTTCTTTTTTCGTTTATAACAAAATTAGGAGCAAGCATACACATGAAATCATTAGGGGCATTGGTAGAAACCAAAAGCAAATTCATCCTTCTCCCTCACTCAAAGTAGGTTAAGAACAACACAATTACCAATCTAAAGATAGGGATGCAATTTGATTTATTTCAGTTTCCATCCACCAAGAACCAAAACCAGATTTTTTTTTCCATTTTTCTTCAGACTTGAACAATTCTCATTATTTCACCATAGAACTAGACAAATGGCTAAGGAACCAAGCCAGCCAAACCAACATAATAGCAATTGGTGTAACAATTCTCACACTTCATATCACAAATGGAAAAAGTTGCATCAATACCAAAACAAAGGTCAAGATAATAGACAACAGAACCACTCAAAACCAAACAATCAATAGAGCATAAAAGGGTCGCACATACTTTAATCAAATCGCAACCTGTAAAACAGCACATCAAAGCCAAACAATCATTTCTTCTGGTATTCGAGGGTTGTCAGGATATCGTGCATCCCAACCAAGTTTGAAAAAACTCATTACACAATACAACAATGTCCTAACTTTTTTTTTTTTTTTTTGGGATACCCAGAAATCTATCAATCCGCTTCGCAGACACAGCTCTGAAACTGGGGCCTCACGCTGAACCCCACAATCTTCAGGAGGCAGGAAACACTAGCACATAGCTACACAGGTATCTTTGAGAGCTTTGAACCTCAGACCACATTGGAGCAAACCGTGGGCCTGACCATTCCAACTAAACCCACGTTGGTGTCCTAACTTATCTTATAATCACAACACTCTCCTTTGTATGAAGATATTTTGCAAACACCTACATCCAGATAACAAAATCCTAGAACACTCATTTGCATGGTTCCCCAAACCAGACTGGATCAGCCAGTCCGGTCCAACCTCAGCTTGTTCAGATTCACCTCTAAAACTGGAATTGAAGTAAAATAACTTATTTCCTTATAATTATTTTTAAAAATGCTTTAAATTGTAGATTTTGAACTTTGAACCGAAACTCTATTGGTCCATTTAAGCCACTGCCATATTTAATGCTCTGTGGTTCCAGTTTTTAACTTTTCAAATTATCTCCTTAATTCAACCCACAGCTATGTACATTGTACATGACAATGTTTTGTTATTTACAAAAGTAAATAAATTAATATGTAGAGACAATTCCAATACAAATCATGAAAATTAACACTAACAAATATGCTTCTCTATTTTTATTTTTATTTTCTAATAAAAGAGTATGCTTAAATTAAAAACACTAAGTTTTAAATTAATTTTCATAAAATTTAAGTACCTTCTTTTTCCCAAAGTAGCATCTAGCCTCTCTATCTTGCAGTTTCATGACTTGCTAGTGTGAAAATATGCTAGAATGCTCAATTGGGTGAAATTGTTTAATTAGATTGTGCTACTTTGAAATACCATGGTATTTTTTGTTCCAGTTTTCAGTACATTGCACATTTGAAGGAAGTGTCAAGCACAACCAATATACAAATAACAACTCTATAAACTTCATGGAACCCAAAAAGAAATACCTAAATCTTACAGGAATTTCATTGAAAAATAAAAGCTTCCACATGATATATTTCTAGCTGACCCTCAGATTACATAGCAAAAGGCTACACAAATTGAGCAAACAAACAACTTTTGAAACCACTATGCATGAGTAATAAATCATATCACACTGACCTTTGTGCCAAAAGGACCAACAGGATGGTTGATTTCCAGAACATCCCTTCCCTGAGGAACAAGAACAAGAAAATGCCCAAAGAAAATAAATGATCACATATTCATTGCTGAAATGACACTGGAAAGTGAGTATAGATTGTCAATTAGAATTCGACTGAGATACAATAACCGATAACAAAGTTCCTACCTATCTCATTTTCATTTCCCACATTTTCTCATCAGTCAATCACAGGGTATAATATGTATTAAAAAAATAGAAAAAGCGTTACCTCAAGTTCAGCTTCAAGCTCCTCTCGCTCGTGGCCAGTGGCAATGGGCATTACCTCCTCAACCTTCTTCACACCAGGTTTTGCTACGACAAAACACAAAAATCGAAATCACGCTTATCGGAAAAAGATCTGAGAGAGGAAATAGCGTTTGCGATGAGAAGGAAGAGAGTACCAGCATCGGAGGTGGTGCTGAAGTAGCAAGGAAGGAGAGGAAGGGGCTTGTGGAGGAGACAGCGGGCAGGTCCGGTGGCCGATCGGCATGGTGCCGAGGCGCTGTTGGCGGCTAGGGTTAGGGTCTTGAGCTGAGATGAAGAGAGCAGTCGCCGCCACATGGTTTGATATTCTCTTTCCTTTTTTCTGTGCTGAGTGTGTTCTGATGTCAGACCGCCCCTTTGTTGTTGGAGATGAAGAGATGAGATCTCTTGATCTCTTCTTTTTTTTTCTGTCTGTTTCTCGAGAAAATGGAAGTGGAAAATTAGTTTAGGGACGGGAAAATGGTGGGAGGCTGTGTGGGATTTTAGGTTGGGGAGTCAAAGAGGGCTCAGGTTTGTCTGGAGGAGAGGGTGGCGATGATGGGGCCAATGCGGGTAGGGATTTCACCTCGCACATGGCAGGTGGGTACGCACGTGCTGAAATTTGCCAATTTGAGATGGCAATTACCTTCTTTTCTTTTTCTTTTACTTTGTATTTGGACCATTGTTTAGGTCTCCTAATAATAATTGCTCATTTCAAATCCCACTAATATTCAGTTAGAGAGCGTGCTTGTGGGTGATTGTCATATGTTAATGCAATGCATTTCATGGAATATAACAATACGGGCTCATAAATAGTTGTCAAATGTTGATGCAATGCATTTCATAAATTATAACAATACATGATTGAAATTGACTGTCGTGTTACGCATTGATTACCAATGACATTGACTATAGTTGTAAAGTGGTGGTACTATGATATTTATAAATGAAAAGCTGGATTAAATCAACTGGTTAATAAAACGACCAGTTTAAGGAATTTTATATGGTTTGATCTCTGGTCCTTTTTCGGCTGAAAACACAATAATGAGAAAATTTGTAGTCACATATCAACTTCCTGATTGTGGATCACAAAATGGGATGCCATTTTCAATACGAGAAAATGATAATTCAATCATTGAATAGAGCATCCAGAATGGAAAAATGGGGTATGAAAAGGATAGATCAAAGCGTTTGATCCCATAATGTACCAAAAGAAACACACAAAAGTTCAATCTGCATCAAACTATTTGGCAAAAAGAAAAAAATCCTGAGCATCAAACTAATTTCAAGGAGAGAATATGTTTCAGCTGCATTTTGAGTTTGCAATATCAGAAAAATATTCAGTCAATAATTAATGGAGCACAAGCAGCAATGTACAATATATGTCTGAGATAACAACAGAGTTGATGATAGAGGAAGGCTGCAATGCGGCAATGCAGAATTACAAAGCATAGGCCACATGATGCTGCTGGGGTCATTGAAAGAGAGACCCAAGTTTTAGAAGTTAGAAGGCTAGCACCAAATAATCATTAACCATGCTTGATTAAGCATAACCCTGGCTGTCAGCAACTACATTCAGTTGATGTTCCTACAATTAGATGGCTCTACTTGTGCAACTCATTGTGCCATCGACTCACCGCCGTCCATCGGTCCCAGAACTGCCAAGCAAAACAGAAGAGTTTTGGAGTTAGCCATCAGCCAATTAGCTTTCTTTGCCGTTTATTTTCGACCTCTGGCTTTTGGTCTTCCTCCAGTTTCCTCCTCAAGTTTCTTAGATCTTCTGCGCTCACCATGCCACTCATCTTCTGGTTCAATGCATATGCTTCAGCCATTCTCCTCCTGCAATCCTTGCTTGCAGAATCGTGGGCAACCACTGGAATGGAATAGGTGGAAAGTAAGTAAACAAAGTATTACAATGGCATAATTAATCCAGTCAACTAGAGACTGTGTTTCTAAACTGATTCAAACTTCAGAGCTCAGCACTGCCTTTCACTTATTAGGCCTCTAATATCACCCCACAACCATAAGAATAAAATCTCAGCAAGAGTTGCAGCACGACATTGCATCATTGGTCGGTTCCCAAGACCAAAATTTCACCTTTCATCCCCAAACATCGCAGAATACTACTCACTCCGCATTCGTTCCCAGAAAGGAAAAAATACAGGACTAATTGAACTGCAGTAGAGCATTGTACACATACGCATACACAGAAATGCACAAAAGCATGTACACAGACACATTACTCTGCATAACAGAGTAAGACAGACATGTTCCGGGAGTCCATAGTTCATACATAACCTGTCATATTGACTTCTAGTTTAAGCACTGATCATAACGCATAACAGAAGATTAACTAATACAGACAGAACTGACCTGGCTTTGGATAATCTCTTCCAATTATGCACTTTGCCTTGTTTTGAATGCTTAGAGGAGCCGTCCATGGCTCATAAATGTACTCCTTTGGCATATCTGCTAAACCAAATTTGGTTATACATTTCATGCAAGAGAGTGAACCCAGCACAAAGAATATGATAGAAATGAGGGGAACAAAAGCCTACCTTTAAGTACAGGGAGAAAATGTCTAATGTAATCACCATTTGGGTCGTACTTCTTTCCAAACGAGATTGGGGAGTAGATACGGTTATACTGGTTAGAATGGAAATCATTCAAATATAAAAATCTTCTTCAAGGGGTCCCTTAACGTCAATGCAAAAGCATAAATATTCAGATTCGAATATCATGAATCTGAGCACCCAGATCACACAAAGAAACCTACTTCATTAGCTGTAAGAAAGACCAAATTGTAAACCATAATTTATGCCCTTATAAACATTTATATATAAATTAAACCAAAAAATCATTCACATTTAATGTTAAGAAGAAAGCTAGCCATAAGAATCCCAACTCTTTTATCCAAATAAACCATGATTAGCGTATTGTAATAGATCCATGTTGAAGTCAACAGGGATTGCCAATCATATATCAATCAAGTGCCAAATTGGAAGAACCCATTTGTGGCTTTGAGGCTGAGATGCCACTGATATGCAAATCTATGAGAACTAACAAATGACTAGTGGTAGAAGCTTCACACCTGGTAGAAAAATGATGAGCACGATAGCCATAGCCAGTTTCCATTATTAATTGCCCAATCTGAATCAATCAGAAGCCTCTCAAAAACATCACGCCCTTTTTCCCAGTGAACAAACTATCAGCAGAAATAATTAGCATTAGGAAAGAACAATATTAGGAAACTGAAAAAAAAGTTGCTGGTACGGAAGAGTAGCGAAATCCTTACCAGATCACCACGAGTTAAAAAACATGCAACACAGTGTCGTGCTAGATGGTGCATCCAACCCCACTTCCGGAGCTACAACAGATAACATGTATGGGCTTCAAATAGAATGCTAAAGTGAAGATGATATTGAATATAAAGTGCCTGGCTTGATTGGAACAGCATGAAATTAAAATAACCATATCCAAGTAGTGAAAGGATGATATCATGCCACAGACCTAACCTGGGTCATGATGGCATCAATCCAAGGGAATCCTGTTCTAGCCTCCCTCCAAGCCACCAGCAGTTCATCATCATCATTCCAAGGTATCTACACGAATTTTCAGTCAACAAAGGTTTATTACATATATGGTAGCTAACAGAGGCGCCATCTGCGTCAGTTTCATAAAGATCAAGTTTATCTTCTTTTTTGTATTAACACTCACGATATGTGATAAACGTTACTGCTGAAAACTGCAGTTATTTTAACTACTAACAAGAAATATTAAAGATTTGCCGCTGACACACATGCAAAAAAAAAAAACTACAGTGCTTCTGATAGATACCCTATCTTCTAGATTTGGCATTCTCTCTCATGCACTTTCATGTCTAAATATCAGTTGCCTAAAGACAGTATCCTAATATACGGTAAAAACAATTTCTCAACAATATAGAAAAGGTCAGACCAAAAAAAAAAATATATAGAAAAGGATAAGTGAATTTATAGAAGCTAATAGAATGCCAACTTACGCCATGAGTTTACCTGCTTGCATATTTTGTTTCCCCTCATCCGATCAAAACTAGGAGTGCCAAATGCCACCGTGTAGAAAAAGTCTCGCCATAACAACTAAACAGGTTGAGACAATCTTTCAAATTGCTACATCTAGAATGAAGAATTCTCCAAGATACAATATAACTGGTTGAGGCTGACTGACCTGTCCAGCAAGAGATACCGGAGGTACTGTATGCGTTTTGACATTTTTATATAAATCTTTAAGGCATATGTAGAAGTATCTGGAAGAGAGACAACCAAACTACCAAAGAGACCAAAAAAATGGTGAACACAACGAAACAAGCAGAGAAAAAATACAGCCAAAATTTCTTTTAATTAAACCCACTTTCAAATAAGGTGATAAAACAGTTGTTGCTGGCTTCAGAAACACAGATGGATCACCCTTAGGTTTTTCGAATTTGGCCACCCACTCCTACAACACCAATGAAAGAACTGAAAGACTTAAACACCAACATTGCATGCTAATGAGTTGAAACTGAGGCACAGACCAATGTAATTTACAACAAAATCACATGAGTAATAGGCAGCCATGAACCAGGTAAAATTATCAAGATCAAAGGGGAGAATGTTGGTTCATGATTGCAAGAGGCAGCAATATCACAGGTGTAGAGCCTAATAAAACTTCAATACATAATTCTGCCTTGCACCTTGTTTTCAATTGATTCTCTTAACCTCTTCAAGGCTTCTGTTTCACCACCTCTAAAAGGAGACAATTCATCCTGCATAAAAGTGTTTTGTTATAAATAAATAAAAAGAGTACTAACAACAACGAACAATTTCATAAAACGTTCCTCCAAACCTGTTGAGTCTCTTCATAGCCAAGTTCTTCGACCGTTGGAACTTCTGAAATATTGCAATTTCCAGTATTCCCAACCGGAGGAAGTGAAGAAAGTGTAATAGAAAGTGGGGACGACGCCCATGAGGGCTCTCCAGCAAGCTTCAGAAATGATTGATAACTCAAAGGTGGCTTTCCCCCATTCTTTTTTGACATCCAGTAGCATAAACAATAATCAGTAGTTGAGAACAGGGGAAAACAAAACTCAAATCCATCACACAAGCATGTAACAAATATCTCAACCGTAAAACAATAACAGACTACTTCATAAACTTACCTTCCGTATAATATCTGCGGGATTGAAGAGTGTGTGACTTACAGGACTGTAAATCTCAATGCCGGCCGTAGAGGCATAGCTCTGTCAAAACAAACAAAACAAAACCTCTTCCTGTTAGCACATCTTTAGTTAACAGTACCTTAAAGTAAACCATTAAGATTTTAGCACGATAATTATATGCTCAAATTAAGTAAGTTCACCATTTTTGTTAAAGGTTCAAGCTTTTCAAACCTAACTTTACATGGGCATAAAAAATCATTACCAATTACAAGAATCTAAAGCTGCATACCTTGACTTTAACATCTAAAGCTTGATAATATGGTTCTGTATCATACTCAAAGCAGAGCTTTTTCACATCCCACTTCTCCAAACCAAAAAGCCAAAATTAAAAAGCTGAAAAATGTAAAGAATTATGAGACTACAAGAAAAGAGAGGGAGAGTTAATTTACCTCCTTCAGGCAACGAATGAGTACCTCGCTGGGCTCGCCTTTGGGCACCAACAATCTGGACCCGAGCCTCTTGAGGTTCAAATCCAAATCCCTAAGGCTCTCGAGCAGAAACTGAATCCGGTTCAGACCGGCTTTGGATGACCCGGGTGAGAATGCTTCCGGGTCGGGCTTCATGTAATGCGGGTCGATCACGAACACCGGGTAGAGAAAATTGGAGCCTTTGGAGGCGTACTCGAGAGCAGGGTTGTCGTGGATCCTCAGGCCCTTCCGGAACCACATTAGAGAACCCGAACCCGATGACATTGTCGGGTTTGGATACTGAGAGACGAGAGAGAAAGAGAGAGAGGGAGGGATGGTTTAAACCGTCTGTATGGTTCGCGCGCTTTAATGGTTGATTGGAAGGAAGCGAGGGGTGCCTTGCTAACATGCCCGGCGAGTGTAGGTTAAGGAAGAAATGTGGGCATTCGATAAGCTAATCTACGATTTGCGCATGACGCGTATTTTAGAAGGATGTACTTCACAACACATTATAACGGTCAACAAGGCGCCACGTAGGTCTTGTTGAAAAGCGAGAGTGGTCCACAGGGTGCCACGTTGTTCATCCTTTTAGTAATTTTAACTCTAATAATTTTATGAAACAATAAATAATAAAAACTAATATTTCGGGGAGTCAAAAACCCGTTAATTTGAAGAGGCATTCTGAACTATTTAATTTATTTAAATCTGAAATTTTAATGATTTTTTTTTTTCGTTTTCTGCAATTCATGAAAGAACGAATCAAGGAAAAACCTATGAATATACTAGCTATAAGAAAATAGCTCATGCTAGTCGATATGGTCTGTGATACCAACTTTTCTCACCTCAACTCAAAGTTTATTGTAAACTTGGATTAAGACGTTTAATTATAGGATCTAAAAATTCATAACAAAAATGTGAAGAACATTAAAATAATTAAGTAAATATTTCATAGAGAACTTTATCGTATGAATTGGCTTCAATATCCAATTGATATTGATTTTTAATATTGTTTACTTGCAAACGATGTCTTACTACCCTTTGATTATGAAGGAAATGTTGCCACCTACAAGAAACTAGGTCTAGTGTGCTCCAAGTAAAGAGTTGATCACTAAGTCTTTAAACTTAACCATTAAATTTTGCATGCATGCAGGAGATGTGAGATGGCAAACAAGATAAGGCTAGCAAAATAAGATTTTATCTGAATGGAACCAAGCTTCTATCCCATTATTGGTTTGATAGTAGTGGCTAAGATCAAAACAAATTTATAACACCAAACTAATCCTTTACTTGGAGGAGTTATTACTAAATATTAAACTACTACAAACTATATTATTATTATACACAGAAACATTTAAATATTATTAAAATATGTGAGAGGCTAATGTAAAATTTGTAAAATATGATACTTATTATCATGAACTGTTAATAAAATATGTCATTTCCAAATATGAGCCGTGCAAGTGTTAGTCAACTAGTGACTGAGTGATTGTGTGTCGTTAATGCAAGTAGATCTCACAATGTATTAACAGTTTACAATCACTTAATAATAATTTTATATAATGCATTAACCGGTCATAGTCAATCACTCGTGAGCAATGCAAGTGTTAGTCGATGCGTGTTGCAAATGAATCTCCCAATATATTAATAGCTCATTGTTATTCTCCAGCAAATGGAGAAATGATATTGTCATGTAGGTCTCCAAATTTTGACGTATAACTAATGTGATGTTTGAGGGTTAAGAGTATTTAAATGGTTAAGAGTATATTTCATGTTCAGATTAATGAGTTTGAGGGTTCGAAGAACTAATATCACATTAGTTTTTTAAAAAAACAAGTTTGCCAGTTCAAGAACCTCGATCGAAAAGGATGGGTACATACATTACATTACATATATAGATAAAAACTCATATAATCGAACTCGTATTAAACATCTACCTCCGCTCTTACAAGAAAGTAATTAAAAAAAACCATAAAACCCCCAGTATAACATAAGCGTATATAATTTAATCAGCTAACAAACCAAAAGCAACCACATAAATTCCCCTCTCAGGCATTACATCAAACACTTCGTCTGCGAACGCTGAGCAACTTCACGTCATCGATCACCGGACCACACAGAGACCCAGAGTGGTCAGCTGACATGGTGTAAAAGGTGCTGAGGAACATGACCCTGGTGTGCGTCTCCACGGCAGTGAACAAGAGCCTCGCGCGCTTGAACCCACCTTTGCCTTTGGACTCGTACGGGACCTTGAGAGTGTCTTTGCCGGCAAACGCCTCCACGACCAGCGACCCTTCGCAGGCGTTTTTGGAGTCTCCGACGGAGAATGTGAGAGCGTAGAGGCGGCCGGGCTTGGTGAAGACGACTTGGGCTAAGGCGCTTTCTTTGCCGGCGACGAGCTCGATGGCTCTTTGGCCCTCCGGGACGGCGAAGTGATTTGAGTCAATGTACTTGACGGCCTTGAGCGATTCGATTATCCAGCCTGGTAGTGGGCTGTGGTCGTCTTCTATGTGAGGTGGGATTAGGACCCCCCACGATGTATTGGGGAACACAAAGGGCCCTTCTTCAAAGTTGCCATTTTCCAACAAGTTGGCTGCAAAAGAAATATGAGAAATATGTGACTATATTTTATTGGATTTGATACACACTATGATACTAGAAAACTATATTTTCTTACCTCTAGTGCGTTTAGGAGGAGCCAAGATCTTCAAGGCAACAGAATCAATAAGAGGGCCACAGGCTGCATCATCCTCCGCACCTGGGTTATGGATCCTAAACTCAAGCTCATCAGAGTTTGCATTAAAACCCCATGCATAAGAATCCCATCCATTGCTGCTGTACATGGTCTGGATTGGGAAGATCCCCCAGTCATTCTTCTCAAGGTTGGGGGAGATTGAGACGTTCAATGTCTCCTCCTGTCCACACGTTCGAGCTGCACTGAATGTGACAGAGTAAAACCTGCCTTTTGTGACCTTGATCTTCTGCTTGATCGAGGCCTCGTTGCCGAGCCTCACTGCAAAGCCACCCTCAGGCACAACCAGCAACATGTCACCTTGTTTTTGCCCTGATTTTATGTACTCAACGTAGCCTGAGACTTCCCAGTTGGGAATGGCATTAGGCTGGGTCACTACCGTGCCCTTGAGGTCTGATTTCTTCGGGCCGTACTCGAAGTTGCCGTTCGGTAATAAGCCTGAAATAATAACCGATGTCATGCATCCGAGTTTCTATATTCGAATTTTTCCTTCTTTAATATTGATGGTATTATAAAATTAAAATAAATTAATTGATGCCACGTGATCATCATGTGTTGTGTTGACCGACCATGTGATGTGATGACTAAAGAGAGACATGGGTTATGGGCTAGCTACATGTACCAATTAATAGATGCGAGGCAAGGGACTTATGTATATCATAATTCAGTCACATCCATAACATTGCTTACATAATCCGCTTCTAGCTTGAGTTGGGTGACAAATTTTGACATGTTACTGGGTTTTTGGACTTTTTGACACTGCCAATAATATACCATCACAAAGATATTGGCATTTAGCCACCTAATTTTAGCTTGCTTCTACTAGTTTCTATCCAAAATCATTCTCAAACGAGCCTTTATATAAAACGGTCATATACGGATGTATACTCATATATACTCTGTTTCAGATAAGTTTTACTCTCGAGTAGCGGATTTGAACTAAGCACATGAACTAAATCCAAATTTAAATACTATAGCTCTTGACAAGAAAATAAAAAGTCTTTAAGCTTTAAATACTAGATAGCTAAGCGATGAGATTGTATGATGGGCAAGATTCTAAAAAATAGCCAAGAAACTATACTCGATGTGATCATGCAAAATACCAAACACATGCAAGAAACTGTGACATGTATGTCAACCTTTCGAGCATATAAAAGGTTTGTGCAAGGGTATTTTGGTCATCAATGAATTAAATGTAGCTTCAGAATACGATGAAAACGATAGTATCGCCAGCAAGATTTTCATGTGCAAAAAAGATATGGCATTTATGCAAATCTATGGCTTTATATATATTATTCTAATTCATTTCTTTTTCTTGCTAAAGTCTTCTTATTTTATACAAAGCGATATTGAAGGAGAGATAATTAAACCTATAATCTCGAGTGCCAGTACATACTCTTAACTATTTGAGCTACAAACTCGTACTTTTTCTCGCTAAAGTAGATAAAATATTTGAAATTAGGACATTTTTCGATATTTAAAAGTGAAATACAAGTATAATAACGGAATTGGCAAAAATTTTGAGTTAAAATAGCCGGAAATGTATGGGAGAGAAATATGCATATGCCCCCACAAAGACTTTTTCTTGAGCAATGACATTTTCATACAAAAGCAGAAGTATATTATTATAGGACCAGACCAGACTAGTAAGAAATATATTAATGAAAACAACCTCCTCATGGAGCTGAAGAAGATCTGAATTTATCGCACTTGGACCAAACCAGACCAAGATCAATTGAAAACAGAAACTACGAAACAGAACAAACACCAAAAAGAAAAAAACTACAATATCAAGTAGATCAATGAGGCTGCTACATGATATTTGTAGGAGTTTGAGGTTACTAATTTCAAAAACACATATATATTTTCCAGGATGATCTCATTTATGGAAAAAAATGAGAGCACCTTTCTAAAACTAACAACACTGTAAATCAGTTCAATGATCGGAACCGTCAATAATAATATGTGCAGATCAAAAAAACCGTAGCTAGAATTACGAGAGCTTACCATCTGTGACGAGTGATAAGGTTATGTGGCAATTAGCTGCACACAAGAGAACTAACAGCAGGGTACTGAGCTTGTTATACATGGTGGCTCAGAGCCAGAGAGAGAGTCAGAGAATTATAGAGAGTTTTTGTGTGTGTGTGTGTGTGTGTGTGTGTGAGAGAGAGAGAGAGAGAGAGAGGGGGTTCGAAGGTTAATTGGGTTTGAGATCAGAAGGGAGTGAGCAGTGGTTTATATACTGCTTGGTGTTGTGAGAGTGCCACTGAAGTTGGACTAAACCACATGAATACCATTGTTGGAAATTATGGAACTATATAATAAAATCCTTAGGTAAGCAACCTTCCTCGAAACTCAAAATCTTTATATTACGAAACTCTTGTTTTATTTGGTCCAAAGAAAACCCACCGGCTAGGGCAATCTTGCACAAAGAAACAAGCATCAAACCAGACAGACACAAAAATTTTATAGTTCTCTATTATTAGTAGGTGTTACGATTATTTGTGATTGATTGGTTGGGATCAGATTTACAAAGCCGAAAAAAAGGGAAGATGGGTTGGAAAAATCTAAATCCAAGAGTATCCCAATACAAGTCCCCAATTGATGAAATTTTATTTCTCAGTTAATAAGAGAGCACGATAAAATAAATTAAAATTAAGATAGATTAAGAGTTCTCTTTTGATAATAACGAATCAAACCGCATTACGTATTTATAAAACAATAGCGACGTTCAAATAAAAACCTAGGGTCAAACACATTTTTTGGCCAAAATTCGACCTAATTTTTAATCAATCATGTGAGAAATGAACACTTATCCACATAAAAAGTTAATAATAATAATAATAAACTCTTGTTGAGTGTAGCCACAGATGTTGTTCTGGCAATATTAATTCCATAGCTCAAAGAATTTAGGAATTTATTGGTTAAAGTAAACTACTGACACGTACTATTAATTAAGAATGCTAATAATATTTTTGCCTGAAATCACTCAAAGATTTAGAAAATTCCGATCCTTAACTTGGGATTTCAGGCACAATCTTCCGGGGGAGGAGGCTCTAGTCTCTAGACAAGCAATTCAAAATCCATGTGTTTTGCAAATGAGTTTGCTTATACGATGTCGGTTTGAGGTTTGAGGGTGACTCATATATAAAACTATATGATATATGATCCCAAACAAACTTTGAATCTTAGCATGCAAAGCCACATGGCTGCGGTGGAAACGGTTCATGTTTTGATATTTAGAGAATTTGGATGGACCTTCACAGAAGGTGACTGCAGTGTAAAAAGACTAAATTACCCTTCATCCATTATATGGATTTGAACAGTTACTCTTGTACTTGAGGTCATGACTGTAGACAAAAAGACCAAATTACCCTTTGTCCGTTATATGGATTTGACCAAACTCATGCACTTGACATCCTGTTCGAATCCCCCCTCCCCAATATATCACTTGTATAAAAGAAAAGAAAAAAATCAGACCCATTATTCGTTTATCTTTTTTAAATTTGTAGCTCGTGGGAACAATAGAAAAAACATCAGAATCAAACAAATGCCCATTACATAATCAATCAAAATTGAAGGGTTTTGGGAAATCTTTTAATTCATCAGATCTTGTATATCCTTTTGGCAAGTGGAAACCCATGTGCAAAATGGCATCTTGATTGAGTGTGCTTTCATTTTCTTAATGCAATTACCAGCCAAATTATTACTTTATAATTTTTCCTTTTGCTTCTGTTCCTCTGTGGTCGGCAATAATTTTCTAGTTTATTATGGCATCTGTTGGATGGTGAAGGTTGGGAGAGGAGGACGTGCAATATGGATGGGAATAAATGACTATATGTGGGCAAGTTTGGGGTACAATCAACATGGATGCATGTGTAGTGAAGCGTGTTACAATCAACTCAAATGATCAGGCTGTATGTGGTGAAGACTGAAGAAGGAGACTTGTGATTTGAGCTCAAACAACTGTATTGTTGAGAAAATGTAGGACAATGGCCTTCTCAAAAAATTAGGTTTGTAAGTTGTCGTACTATTAGTGTCAAATCTCCAATCTAAAACTCAAAATAAAAAATTTTGGTCCAAATTAATGGGGGGTAAATTTTTTTAGGCCGTCTCTATGTTCTCTTAGCGTACGAGTAGTATGTCTTTGGACTTCAGTAGTTGGGTTTGGTCATACGACCTAGGGAAAATGCTACGAAGACTATATCATCATATCACATTGTGCATCAACTCCTCTAATAAATGACCTACTTGTATTAGTGACCATACCTCTATTCGTGATGTGGTACAATTACATAGTCTTCCTAGCATCACTCAAAACGTAGATATAGGTTTGGTAACTTATTTTGAGGTGTTTGACTCCAAACTCTTCGGGCTATTGAAGAGTGATTTTGACTCAAATCTCCATTTGGGTTTATGGTGTTTGAGTATAGATTGATGATGATGGCCTAGGAAGATTAGGGAACACGTGTCACCTTATGAACTTGAAGATAACAATAACACCTCAAGCTAGCTTAAGTGTATATGCATAAAAAAACTTGTATGAAACAGGATATCACCTTTTTACTATCTAAAGTCAATCACAGATTGATACATGGAAAAGTAATTACGCGTGACATAACGTGATTAGTTGGAAATGACAAAATAATATTACTCTCGTTTCATATAAGTATTTTTCGTACATGAGGGATGGACGTGTAGTTATGATGGGCCTTAATGTAATTGGGCTAATGGGCCACCAATGGTCCCTAGCCCAAGAACTCTCCAAAATAATTGTTTGACTTTACCTCAAAGGTCACTGTGTCAGTATGTCCCCATCTTCACTGTGGATTTCGGCGACGGTACACTAAGACTTTGAATCTTAAATACAATGTGTAGCTACATTTTCTTTGTTCAGACTCCATTTTGTAATTTTTTTTTGGTCGGTAAACTAATTATATCAAATATTGTATCACTTGTTGACATATCTCCAAAATTCATAACAAAATATTGCTTCCTCTCCTTTCAAATATCAGCAGCCCCATTTTACATATTTCAGTAATATTGGAGTTACATAAAAACTTCTGAGTCGTCAAAATATAAATGCTCTCAATTTTACATATTTCAGTAATATTGGAGTTACATAAAAACTTCTGAGTCGTCAAAATATAAATGCTCTCAACTGCTTGAGCTACAAACTCTTTGCCTTCATCTAAATTAAATACAAGCAAATTTTGGTAGACTTTACCATAAAAAATATTTCAAAATCTCACTTCAATAATTTAACACACACATTGACTTTAAAATCCCTTACTACAAAGACCTGATGCTTTTCCAATATTTTATAGAATAATCAAAATTGAACTTCAAAAATTGTGACGGAGGAAGAGGTTTACAATCATCAAATCCAACGTTAATTTCCATTACCATCCAGATCCAACCAAACACTTATAAAACTAAAAAAAAAAGAAAAAAAAAGAGAGAGAGAAAAGATCCGAGATCCAAGTTACAAATCACAAAATCAAAAAATCATTATATTTTCTGATTTTCATTTCGACAAATTTCAATATGCCAAGTGGCTACATTGCCAAAGGCAAGGACTAAGTAAGTAGAAGCCATCCTAATCTCGCCGGAGAACATCAATCGCCGGCGCTCCGGCACCACCATCTTCTTCTCTTTTCGCTACTGGTCCGATAAATCGGAGGCGAGCCGAGACGCGATGGCCGAGTGGTACATGATATCATGGAATCCGGAAGTCTCCAGGGTCTTCTTCCGGAGCTGCTTCGCCTTCTCTTCCGTGAAGCACCCCAGCCCGAATCTGGGCCCGGGTCGGGCCGGGTCGCTCCCAGAAACCAGATCGTTGTTGCGGGAGTTTAGCGCCGGATCAGCGGTGATGTATTCTGCCGGGTCGGACGACCAGCCGAAGAGCGGCGTCCACCAGCTGGAGGAGGAGGGCTTGAGGCGATTCGGGTCGGGTCGCTGGGATCCGGAGGCGTTGGGACGGATCGAAACGGGTCTGAAAGACGTGAGAGGAGTTGCCATGGCGATGGTAGATCACAGATTCACAATGCAGTGTAAGCAGAAGGAGGAAGACAGAGAAGGGTTTAAGAGATGATGGAAATATGGAAACTGTGGGAGAGAAAGGTGCAGTGGCTTTTTGGGTTTTGATGGTTTTGAACGTTCGACAGAGATGACTGATTTCATCCTCTACGACCTGGACTTCTATATCTAGGTGAGGCTCTCGCATTGAGTGTTTGTACCCGAAGATATTTTTGTCTTTACAGAAAGTAAGTATGGGTATAATGGGAAATAAAGCACAACAAATAAAGGGTATTTGGATGGGTAGATTATGAAATGGGGTTGTAGGTGATGGGAGCTTGGTGAGGGAAGTGGATAAGATCGGACACGTGGGAGGACGTGGAAGGAATGAGTGGTCTATTTTTCCTATTTTTTATTGTTTTTACAAGTGTACTTTTTATGGTCTTTTTTGACTTTCAACTTGAAGGGGGCCTCTGATGTGGCTGGTGGTTGGATCTTTTTGTGCACTTTTTGAAGATAAAGGCCGAAGGGGGACCTGGCAGGGTGAACAAGTATGAGATATTTTTGAAGCAATAGCCCAATGGGCTTTGAGACAATTCAACAAAGCCCATTTGTACCCAATGGGCTTTGGGAGAAAATTTAGAATTAAAATAAAATCACTCAAAATTGTTATGTCTTAAAACATTAAGTATTCCACGTCATCTACTGATGTGGAGAGATTATTTTCAACGTTGATTTAATGGGGAGAATATATATATATATATATATATATTTTAATATTTGGGAGGAATAAGAAGAAATTTGGTGGGTCCCACTTCAAACCACAAAGACCAAATCTCATTTTCATTTTCCAATTTGGTATAGCTTTTGATACTAAATTTGACACTAAGAAATTTCTGGAGCATCGGAGATGACACTTTTTTTTAAAAGATATTTTTTTTATTAAGAGAGACGATAACATAAAAACTTATAAATTGTATAAATACATTAATAATTTTGATTAAAAAAGTTAATATTATTAATATTAGTTTTTTCTTATTTTATAAATTTACTGTTATTCACGAAACTTAAACTCATGACCTCTTGAAAATGTGAAAATAATGTCAGTACATCAAATAATAATTATACTATCTATATATACTATATATATAAAGCAAAAGATAGAGAATGATGAAACATTCAAAATGCTAGAAAATGCCCTTGGTTAATGCAAACATTAAGAATTAAAATTATTAATTAAATGAGAATAATATAGTAAATTCACACTTTTTCATATTAAAAAAATTAAAATTAAAAGAAAAATCAGATAATAGATCTTTTTTTTTATGAAACACAACAACTTATTATTTTTTTTAATTCTAAAAAAAAAATTTAAAAAAAAAAAAACCAATTGGCACATGCGCCAAGGGCTAATTTTGATTAAAAAAAAGAATCATCGAGTTAACATTACTAATTAGTTTTTAAAACCACTTTATTTTTAAAAAAATTGGACCTCAAAACGAGTCTTATTGAAATGGTGAAGAATCTAGAGACGTCGTTTTGATTTGTTTAGAAACCAAGCCAGGACGCACCGTTTAGTACTTCAGTGGTCGTAGCCACGCAATCTCATCCATTCCCTGTTGAAACTCTCTCTTCACTTGGAGCCCTCACTTCCGCGCCATCCACAGCTCTCTGCTCGTGCGCCCACAGCGCCATCCATCGCTGCTCTGCTCTGCTTAGTTCAGCTCAGCTCCACCAAAATTTTCTCACTGTAATCCCTCTCTCACCTTCGTTAGGGTTTCACAAATTCATTTTCCTAATTTTATTTAAAAATTTCTTAATTTCTCGTACTTTAGCTTTGCTGTTCCGTTGCTAGGGTTCTTTGAGCACTGGGTTCGCGGTTCGTATCGCATATCAGGTAATTTTACTTTTGGTCCTTTCCGTTCTTTGGTTTCAATTCACCTTGTCTGTGTTAATTTATCATTGGAAATGTAACATGCCATCAAAGACTCTTTGTTTTCACCTACTAATTGAGATACTTGAGTTTGATGCCATTTTCTTCTATCTTCAAGCTTCTGTTAGCTTCTTTCTCCGATATATATATATATATTTGTATATTATATGTGTGTGTATGTGTGTGTGAATTTTTGTAGGTTAAGGATGTCTTTATTGTAAGAAAAGTGCACACATCTTTCCTAGGGCTAGGCTACCCAACAATTTATTTCAACAATCCAAACCGTCTATATTTTAGGTTATCTTAAGGTTAACCCTTCAAAAAATCATCCAGATTGAAAGTTTTTTAGTCTTAAAAAATGTGCAGAAAAACGCAGTTTGTTAGATAAATTTGAATCGTAAATGTGGATAATTAAATGTGTAAACAGTTTCTGATTTAGCTGTTTTTTTTTTTGCATGGATAATCGTTGAAAGAGAACCTAAAAACTGAATGGTTCCGATCATTGGTTTACAACCCATAAATAGGAGAATAGGGACATTCTTACTATAGAAGCCCTATATATAAATATTTCTATGTTTACTTTCAAATGATTTATTTGAAACTATATTTGCATCCGTTGCATCCCACATATATATTATATTATCATTTTCTTTACTGTTTTGGTTGTTCATTTCCTTAAATCTTTCATTTCTGGTGTGTGTAATGTTTAGTTGTATTAGTGTAGCCTTTGAGGCCTTTAAAGTGAATGCATTCTTATCTACTGCTGCCACCAATCTCAAGAAAGCGAAGACAAACATTTGTTCGTAAGATAAAAAAGGGGTTGGTTTGAGATCATTTTCATAAGTTAATTAAACCCAGTGATGTTATGGAGTTTTATGCTATGTGTCAGAGATAAAATGTGAAGAGATTCATGAAGAAGGTAAAAGAACATCTTTAGAGGAATTGATGGAGTAACTCAATTTGGCTGATTAAGGATAATGTGTACAAAGTTTAAGATATAGAGTAGGGTAACGAGTAGCCTATCTTAGAATGAATTTGGAGTGGTGCAATCGCCATCCCAAACCATATTTGCCGGCGCTATGGCCCATTTTTTACAAAAATAAAAAAATTACAGTTTTATCTCCATATGAAATTAACTAAAACGATAATTCATTAAAAAGCCTGACTTTTTGAAAATAAAACATTGAAAGAGTGGCCCCACTTTCCGGGGAAACTCCATGTCTCGGGCCCGGGTATCCACCATGGCATGACCATTTCATTAATTTCCAAAACACCTTTGTGCCAGAAGAGTTTTGCCACATTATGGCATCAAATGTACTGTTCTAATAATTGGATTTTCAATATTGCTATTCTAATATAGCTGTTAAAGAATTACTTCATATAATTTAGGTAAACTTCAATATTTTTTGCATTGGTTCTCTAATTTCTTTCATCACTCCAAGGTGCGGTATCCAGGAAATATGGTTGTTTGTCACCCATGACTGGTAGCGCCAAGTAATGTGCCCACCACCAGTAGTGTGCAATAGAGGATGAAAAAAAAGCTAATGGGGGTCGGGCAGTGCCCATGGCTGCTGTCTTTCTTATTTAGGAAGCATTGGGGTTAGGGCTAGAGAAAAGGGAAGAATAAGAAGAAGCAGGGGTAATTTAAGATTAACGGGGGGTGAGATGAATGGATTAGTATCTTTTTAATATTTGAACGGGGCTGAGTATATGGAGAGGGTGGGGATATAGGATTTGAGGGTGGCAACAGTGCCACTCTAAAATTGTAAGTTTAAGAATTATAATTCATAGTTCTAAGAGATCATGAATGCAATCAAAACGGATACTGGATAGAATGAGAGACAACATGGAAAGGGAAATATAACAAATGTAAACCATTTTTACAAGATGGGCCCAAAAAGAAGCGCGGTGAATAAAATATAACAAAGCTCAATGAGAGGAAGGGATAGCTTGACCAACTTTAAAAAATAGTAATATAATAATAACAAATGAGGCATTAAATACTTGTAATAAACTTCAAAGTTGAGATAAGAAGGGAAGAATGTAGCGAGAGAGAGGCTCTTGATATCTGGGCCTCTGGTAGGTTGACTAGTCCTCCTTCGGTTCTTCTATATTCACTGCGTAATTAGTTTCTCATTTATTTATTTATTTTACAATTTCTCTAAATAGTAGTTTATTGAACTATTTTTTCAATGTTAGCCCCAACTATGTTTGGATTGAACCACTTGAATATCCCTGATATATGTGTGTGTGTTTGTGCTCAGTGCTCACAGAAAGTTAACTAAATGGCAATAATACCTTCTGGAAGTACATGGGTTGCTCAATGGGGTATTCGTCCTCAGACTATGCTAAGGCCCTGTGCCATGAATAAGATGCTCACATCCCAATGCTGGTAAGTTTTTGTTTTTTAACATTTAAGAGCCTTATGAACAACATTCACTCCAGTTATAAGGTTCTGATTATATTCCTATTATAATGAACAGTTTAGACTATCATTTAGAATAAAACACCAGTACCTGTTGACGTTTTCTCTATATATGCTATATCTGTGCATTTGGTTTATTTGGTTTCAAATTTTAAATTAAAGTACATCTGCTTAACATGCTACCAACATCTCTTAGATTTTTATATAGTATTAGTTTAAGGATCATCTTGAATGCAGTGTTACAAGCAAAATAGGCTATTTGGGGGCACCGAGTTCAAGCTTCTTCTCTCGGGATTCCTTGAATGCTCTATTCTGTGCAGGCCCATCTCAAACTTCACATCACAGTAGGGGAGCGAGATTCATAGTTAGAGCAGATTCTGTGAGTATAACAAACATTGGTTTTACTTACCTTTACTTCCTTGAATAAAGAAGCTTAATTGAATGAGTGCTCATTAACCGTTTCACAATTGACCTAAACTCATTCTCACATCCAGGATTTTTATTCTGTTCTTGGGGTCTCAAGAAATGCGAGTAAATCAGAAATCAAAAGCGGTATCTACACTTCCATTTTCCTTCTTCTTTTGTTTATTTTTCTTTCCTAAAACTATTGTCAGTGTATTGTTTCTGTTGCTTCTATATGCTTTCTTATTATTTGCTAATTTGTATTTTTGCCATAATTTTATAACCAGTCATTTTTTGTTGATTTGAGATTTGATCTGTTTATAGAGAAAACTGCTTCCATTATGATATTCAGTTGTTAATTCTCCCTTAGCCTTGCATGTTTATCTCATTTTTTCGGCACATCCGATACATGGGCAAAATTTCATTAAGGAAATTTCTCTGCTGTACATTGCATGTATACAGTATACAGTCCATCCATTTCAGCAAGACTCCTTGTCCTTGGTATCCAGGCATCCAAAACTGAAAATTTTGAAATATAATATGAAACCCTCTATTGTGTGAGGACTGTATTGTATTGTGAAAAAGTCAGGGCCACTTCTTGAATGTATACATTCATAGATATAAACTTAGTGATTTCAGTAGTCTCACGTCATTACTTTCATCAACCTCTTTTAGCCGCTAATCCTAATCTCATGATTTTTCCCTTGTGGGCTGAAGAAACAACCGATAGGATGCTATTGGAGGTAGTTGGACAACTAGTTTCCTGAAGTCATAGGAAGTTTTGCCCCCTCAAATAGCAGGGGGTTCAACTGAATAATTTGACCTGATGTAACTTGGCTGTGCACCTTTGGCAGAATATTTCCACTTGCTTTTCTATGATATATTACTCTGCTCTATATATTCTAATATATACTTTCTCCAATCTCCACCCTCTCTGAATTTTGGGATAAGGTGAAAAACAACTCATGTCACTAGATTTGGTCCATACGCATTTTAAGAATAACAATGCCATCTTCCAGCTAAGGCGTGTGTTTTAAAGCTTTTTGTGGGATTTCATATTATCATTATGAATGAATTTCTATAACAGAAATACAAAGTAACCCTTGGTATAGGAACCTTATACGTGAAATGCTTCGGTTTGGTACAGATCAGAAAATAAAACTAAGCTTCTATCTTTTTGGATGTATAAAGCATCCAGTGTGATGTTCGTGTGCTTGATTATGTTTGTTTTTTCTTCTAGATTTTATCATCCTCTAATTTCTCTTCTGTTACTTTTCACATTTCAGCTTACCGGAAGCTTGCAAGAAGTTTTCACCCAGATGTAAACAAGTGAGTCAGTGTTGCCAACTTAATTTTGAATAATAGTATCTACCAGTTTATTTTCCCTTAAATTCACTTTCTATCTTTTATCCTGCGTGTGTGCATGTGCACATGCATGCGAACACATGTGTGTTGTGTTTTGTTCTATGAAAAAAGTAATCTCAGCTGTGTTATGTTGCAATTGAATGTTGAGCCAGATTGTTATGTTAGTGATCTATCAGCATGGTCCATAGAATTTGATGGTAGTATGTTTGAAGGTTTATGGTTAGTTTACTTTTCATTATATACAACTGTAGCATACCAACAGAAATAAGTGCAAATCGAAGGCCATGAAGAATATTCTCCCAAATTGTTGGCTATATTCATATCCTTTATAACATGTCAATAGCATATCAATAGAGGTACAGCTTTAAGAGAAAAAAGCTGCTTGTAGGATATAGGTTCTTACCTTGGCTTTGGGATTTTAGTAACTTGTGATTTAAATCTTAGGGTTGTCGAAGGAGATGGATAAAGGCTTTGGTAGAGCAAATTAGGGTTTGGATGAATGTATGTAAAGTGGAAAAACGAGTTGGATTTGAAAAGGCAGCTTGCTAGAAATCACTTGCAGTAGCTAATTTCTTGGGGCTATGTGGCTGTTTCAAAATTGGTAGACCTGAATCTGATAAAAATGCATCTGGTTCCTTATCTCACCACCCAGGCTAAAGTGAGTGGGTGAGTTTAGATTAGTCAGTTTTCATGGGCTGTGTCGTAAGCGGGGTTTGGTAAGATGAACACTAGAAAAGGACACAAAGCTTTATTGAAGCATTGAGGCTGAGTTGAACCTCTCTAGCTCTTGATGGTCATATATTCAAATTATATTTTTGCCAAAATGGTGAAACCTTTTCTGTCCTATAAAAAATGCCCAACTTTCTAGCTGTCCCTCGTGAGGAAATTTTTTTCAGCACTACCCATGGTTCTTTTCCAAGCGAATATTCTCTCAAATATAGGTATTAATCGAACTATCAAATTATGTATATATATGTGGTTTGGATGTCTCATGTCTGGATTTTTGGAAGTTGATGTGTTGGGCCACCTTGTCTTAATGTAAAGACGTGCAAATCCACCCACAAGTTATTGGAGTTGGCACATTAGTATTTCCCCTTTTTCACTATTGAAGAGATAGAAGTAAAACTGTTCTAGTAGGGTAGCTGAAGTCAGAATTTTCCTCTTATGAAGTTTGATATATATTACCGGTGTATATCTGTTTTGCGAGTGGAATTGTTTTTTTTCAAGTCTTTCCTTTATTTCCCTTCTAGCTTAGAGCTTTAGTTTATGCCAATCTATTTGGTAAATGCTGTCTGTTTTCATTTTGTGGGAATTATTCTTTTCTATGTTGCAGAGAACCAGGGGCAGAAACAAAATTCAAGGAAATTAGCAATGCATATGAGGTAAAAGCATGGTTTTATTATGCATCATTGACCTGGTGGCTGTTGTAGTCGCTATTTTAATTATTTAATCTTTGTAGGTCTTGTCTGATGATGAAAAACGATCATTATATGACAAATATGGAGAGGCTGGACTTAAAGGTGCTGGTATGGGTACTGGGGTAAGTACCTCTCCAATCTTGATTGGGAAAAGATTGTTTTATTCATTGTATCTTTACTTTCTTACAGTGGGATGGTGAACTGTAATATTTCAGGATTTCAGCAATCCGTTTGATCTGTTTGAGTCACTATTTGAGGGCATGGGCGGTATGGGCGGGATGGGCGGAATGGGTGGAATGGGGGGAAGAGGTTCTAGGAGTCGAGCTGTTGACGGACAAGACGAATATTATAATCTTGTCTTGAACTTCAAGGAAGCAGTTTTTGGGGTCGAAAAGGAGATTGAGATTAGCCGGTTGGAGAGCTGCGGGACTTGCAATGGTTCAGGTGCTAAACCAGGCACCAAGCCATCCAGATGCAGCACATGTGGTGGGCAAGGTCAGGTTGTTCAATCAGCAAGGACTCCTTTAGGTGTCTTCCAGCAGGTCATGACATGCTCTTCATGTGGTGGGTCTGGGGAAACATCCATCCCCTGCAACACTTGCTCTGGGGATAGTCGGGTGAGGAGGACGAAGCGGATCAGTCTTAAAGTTCCAGCTGGTGTGGACTCTGGAAGCCGTTTAAGAGTCCGAAATGAAGGTAATGCTGGAAGGCGGGGCGGGTCTCCTGGTGACCTATTTGTTATTATAGAAGTTATCCCAGACCCTGTCCTCAAACGGGATGATACCAACATTTTGTACACCTGCAAGGTGTCGTATATTGATGCAATTTTGGGGACTACAATTAAGGTTCCAACAGTTGACGGCATGGTTGATTTGAAGATTCCAGCTGGGACTCAACCAAACACGACCCTTGTGATGGCCAAGAAAGGTGTTCCTCTTTTAAACAAGAGCAACATGAGAGGTGATCAGCTGGTCCGTGTGCAGGTTGAAATCCCAAAGAGATTGAGCAATGATGAGAAGAAGCTCATCGAGGAACTTGCGAGTCTAAGCAAGGGCAAGGCCACAAGCCGGAGATAATTTTTTTGTGGTTCTTTGTTTCATCCATATAGTGCTGACCCCGTCAGTTTACATTCTTCTTTGTTGGTGCATCTTTTTGGCCTTGATGCGCATTATGGAATTCATCAATTTTGAATTAGTTTGGGGAGGGGATCATATCTGTAGTCGTAGGTTAAATTATCTGGTGATAGTGTGTCAGCTCTAGGGAGGGGACCTAAAGGAGGTACAAAAGAAATAAGACATCTTTTCTCATAATATATGCATTTCAACTTGATGTTAATTGTTGCCTTATTCTTTGGGATCAAAAGAAATCGTATGATATGATTGTCTTTTTTATTCTTTTGACGGTTGTTTTATGTGCATGATGCTCGGTTACTTCAATTTATTTGAAGTGTTAAACTTCAATTTTTGTGAAGTGGTAACTTTGATTCGAGTCAACACACCCATATACTGAGTGAATCACGGGCCTCTATATTTAGGGACTGTATTTATTCGCATTTGAGAGTCTTGAACATTCATTAAATTTAATGGGTAAAAACAAGTCACGACACATATATTTATATATATTTTCTCGCAAAACACTCTTGCAGTTATCTTTTTTGGGTAAAAAATTTATTCTTCCTCTAATGAACAAAATCGAGTCTCTACTGTAAAATATTGTACATTTATATGCATTCAGAAAAATTTTAAACCAAGTAATCCAACATTGTTCACCAAGCGGCATCAATACTGGATTTTGTTTCTTATTCTTCTCTCTCGTAACACACCGTTTCTAACTTTCCTTAATTTTTCTTCTTTTTTTCTTCATTCTTTGTTCCTTCGTTTATTTACAATAAATTCTTTTCTTTTTTTTTAATAGCAGAATTTGCAATAAATTCAGAGAAGAATTTTTCTTCAACCACAGAAAAGCATTGGCACAATTGTTACCCATATTTATGAGTTCTTCAATATGAAAGAACAAATCTCCAGTGAGTTGAGCATCAGAGTATAGTTGATCAAAGAAAAGGTGAGTTTTTCAGGAAGAATATGTATTTGAACCAAATTAATTTTGGTTGAGTATCAGGTTGTGGCGAGCCCGTTGATGAAAAAAATGGCTTTGGCCCTTCATTTTATGAGGTGTCCTCGATCAAGCGATTGAGACACGTGAGACACGAAACACCAGTGGTGAAACCTAGATACAGAATGAGAAAATATGTTAAGAAGAAATTTGAAATGGCCTTTCATGGATCTATAAACTGATAAATAAAAAAATGGAAGTTATGGAATTAAGATTTTAAAAAAGAATCTCTTAGGAAAAAAAAAACAAAAAACAAAAAAACAAAGGGGAAAGGCGAATAGGTGTCCGTGTTGCTCTGCTGGGTTTCACCATTTGGTATAGAAAGATGTTCGATTTTGTTTATCAGCTGAGGAATGAAACCTTGACCTAGAAAACGGAAGGCTAGCTAGAAAACCAACGGCATGAGTAAGCTTTAAATTCTGCGTTTTGGGGAGAAAAAATAACATCTCCGAAAGTTTCACCCCTATCTTTGCTAGTACTGGCAAATGTCACCTGTAGAATGCGCATGCTCTGGCGTTTCGGGATCACGAGTCTCTTCTTCTTTTGGGGGAGTGCCTACGTGGATTAAAAAAAAAGGAATAAAAAGATGAATAAGAGAGGGAAAAAGGGAACAACATGAGCTTGAGTCACAAGTATTTAGCAATTATCTATACTCACTATGAGAAGGTGAAGCTTCCAGCACCTCGCCAGTATGCTTGCTGACGTGAGAAGCCGTAGGTTCCTGATGCGGTGAATGCTCCGATGAAGGCTTTCCTTTGGCTTTGGAAGGGCCACTTGCTGCCACTTGGGGGATGAACCTCTTCGGCTTCTTAACAGCTTGTTTTCTCTCTACGCCACAATCCTCCTCTCACTTTCACTTCCCCTGCACAGTGCTTCTTCCAGCGTCGTGAGAGCTCTATTTCCCCAGCTTCTGTCTCAGCTTGGAGAATTCCCTAACAATTACACCACTTTTTCGCGGTAAAAGGCAAGTTTCGCTTCTCCCTTAACGAAACAATTTTCTGTCATAAGCCCTCCATTTTTCCAATATCTCTCTCTTCTCTACACACATGCTTCCCCTTCATTCCCTTAAGCTTCATCTCTCCCTTGCCCAAACACTCGTGCTCATATCTATAAATTTTTATTTATAAAAAAAAAAAATAATAATAATAAACCTTCCTTTCCTTTCACTTTTCCTAGTCTGTAATTGTGGTTTCTCTCTCTCATGTATTTCTGATAGTTTCTCTATCGTGGTATTCATATTTTCCCCTTCTTTGTTGATGTTGCCTATCATTGCTCACCGAGCCGTCTCTCTTTCCTCCGTGAGCCTCATCAACGCTCACCGAGCCTTCTCTGCCGTGCTACACTGCCGGTGTTCCCTTTGCACAGCCCATGTTTCTTCCTCTGTGTTGCGGACTTGGTATCGGCCAGTCAAGCCCTATCACTGTGTTGCTGCCTTGGTATCGGCCTCTCACGCTCTATCTATGCTCAACCTGTGTTCTCCTCTTTTTCTTTCTCTCCTTTTTAAATCTTTATTTTGAAAAGATTTTAACTCTGTGTTTTGCTCACACTCTCTTTTCCTTTCTCTGTCTCACTTGGTTTCCTCCTTTATTTCTTATTATTGTTTTTTGGGTCAATCATCCCTCTTTATTTTAATCTATATGGGCCTCTATCCTCTTGTGATAGTATTTTCTTTATTACTTCTTTGTTCCCCGGTGGTTTTCTTCCTCATACCTTATTGTTTCTATGGTGCTTTGAAATTCAAACTTGCCCATGCTCTCGTTTTCTTTTCTCTATGTCCCAAGTTGGTTTCACCTCCTATCCTCTACTGTTGTGCTGCACCCTCTCTTAACCCCTTTATTCCCTTCAAATATTCCTTATTTTCTCTCTATACACATCCCTTTCTTCTTTCCATGTGATGAATTTTCTTTTGTTTCCATTCCTCATCTTTATTATATTCCTTCTTTTCACGTCTTATTTCCAAACTTGTCACTCTCCCGCGTCAAGTTTGCGGGGGAGTTTTAGGGGTTACGGAAGTTACCATAGTTAAGGGTCTTCAATGACAATACATTAGTGTTTTAGTTGTTATGTTGTTATTAGTCTTTATTAGAATATAATGGGTTTTCCATTTTATTGTAACCACTAGGAACATATCTTATAGTTTGTGTATAAATATTGGTTGTAATATCTCAAGTATTATAATCAAATATACAGTTTCTACAGTGGGCATGACGAGCCGTTGAGGAAGGAAGTCTATCGTAGTGAGTGGCGTGGAATTGACTGAACAAAGCAAAGCAGCGATCTAATAAGTCTTCGAGAAGCCGTCAACTCTCTCTCTGCCAACTAATACAAGGGCAAGGGGCCTGCCATTATCCGACACGTTACTCCCACTCTAAAAGGAAAAGGCCATGTGTAATGCAAAGGGGTCGTTACGGCTGGGACCAAAGGGCACACCTTGATCGAGCCCAAACTGTTGTCTAACTTGATGCAACGAATAGTGCACGAAGACCTCCAAGTGATCGTCATCTAGTGTGGGCAAAGGGAGACATGCAACATTCAACAGGGCATCTTTTCTCAAATGACGACCTTGTGTCGTCACTGCAGGAGCCTCAACATTAGCCCCCTCCCCATTGTTTAAGAATGCTTGTGAGAACCTTTTTGTAGGTGAAGAGCCAATGCCAGAAGTTACCTCGGCGATTGATCCCGCATCTATATCCAGATGTAGAATAGAGAGGGGCTTGTTTCTGGCTGTTCCTTAATTTTTTCAGTACCCCTATGATGTCAGCAAGGGTTGGTCAGACTAGGTTGATCATGAACTAATGAACCTATCTACTTGTGACATCTTACGCAGGATAGAGGTACTGGATGCCATTTTTCTTTCCAAGACGTGCGACATTCATATCGAAGCAAAGATGCTTCGTCACGTGGTTACCCCTATACTTGAGGATATGGCGAACACACCTCCTTATTTGTGGAAGTCAAGACCCTTTCAATATTGCTCTAACTTCAGAGGACAGGCAGAAGCTCAAGATTTTGCAAAAGGGCACCCTTACCTTTCCCAGCACCTCTTTCAGGTTCAGAAACTGGATACAATATTTTGGGAATGTAAATAGAGAGGAGCCTTGCCAACCCGCCACACTAATATCGTTATGGCTCCTGAGGTTTATTTTCTGTGATTTTTCTCAAGACTACCTGCCTGAGCGAGTGTTCCCTTGAGCTTTGACAATAACGTGAGGTAACATGATCCCTTTAGCCCCCATGTTCCTAGGGCACCTATACCGGCTACTCGACCAAGTTCAACTTCTTGAAAAAAGGGTAGTAGGAACTATGGCCTTGGAAATTCTTTTGAACTCCAGTTTTCTGCAGGTATTTTTATGAGAGCGCGTCAAAGGGTTAGATGTGTTCCCACTCATTTATTCATGGGCTAGGTTTATTGTTACTCTAGCAAGGGCTCCTATATATCGAATAGGCTTCCTCTGAGTTGCAAGGGGTCTAAGCGAATGCAAAGGAAAGGTTAAAACTTCTTAGGGATGTTAAACAGTGTCGAGAACTTTATCTTCCATCCTTACGACGTCCTGCCAGAGGAATTTAAGCATGCACCCTGTCATGTTGATATTGAGGGTGTAGTTGATGAAAGATAAAGTTCTCGACACTGTCTAGCAGCCCTAAAAAGTTTTGACCTTTCCTTTGCATTCGCTTAGACCCCCTGCAAATTAAAGGAAGCTTGTACGGTATATAGGAGCCCTTGACAGAGTTAACAATCAGCCTGGCCCGTGAACAAGGGAATGGGAACACATCTAACCCTTTAAGGCGCTCTCATAAAAATACCTGCATAAAACTAGAGTTCAAAAGCGTTTCCATGACCATGGTTCCCGCTGCCCTTTTTTCAAGAAGTTGAACCTGATCGAGTAGTCGATATAGATGTCCCAGGAACATAGGGCCTGGAGAGATCGTTTGCCTCGGGCTATTGCGGAAGCTCAAAAGAACACTTGCTCGTGTAGGCAGTCTTGAGAAAAATCACAGAAAATAAACCTCCTGAGACATAATGATATAAGTGCGGCGAGTCGGCAAGTCTCCTCTCTGTTTGCATTCCCAAAATGTTGTATCCAGTTGCTGAACCTAAAAGAGGTGCTGGGAGAAGTCGGGGCGCCCTTCCGCAAAATCTCGAGCTTCTCCCTGTCCTCTGGAGTTAGAGCAATATTGAAAGGGTCTTGAGTTCCACAAACAGGGAGGTGGAAAATGTTCTCCACATCCTCAAGCATATGGGTAAATCCCCCCATGAACAAACAAAGGTATGTGTCTCGGTGCTCCACCTCCTAACCACGTGACGAAGCCACCTTGCTTCGATATGAATGTTGCAAGTCTCGGAAAGAAAAATAGCATCCAGCACCTCTGTCCTGCTCAAGATGTCACAAGTAGATGGGTCTATTAGTTCGCGATTAACCCAGTCTAACCAACCCTTGCTGACACCACAGGGGTATTGAAATAATAAAGGAACAGCAGGAAACAAGCCCCTCTCTATGCAACATCTGGAAATAGACGCGGGATCAATCACCGAGGTAACTTCTGGCACTGGCTCTTCACCTACGACAGGGTTCTCACAAGCATTCTTAAGCAATCGGGGTGTGCTTCCCCTCTGCAGCTTTTCATCCAGCGAATAAAGGTGATCCATCAAGATTGGTGGAGGATCAATGGGTGCCATAACAAAGCTTGGCAAGTGGCAAATCCTTGCCCAAAAAAAAAGAAAAAAAAGAAAAAAAAAAAAGATGAGAAGAAAAGGTGAGAGACGGCCGCACAATGAAAAGTAATCAAATAAATAGCACGTGAGAAACGTGTACCAAGCAGAGCAAGTTATCTCACGCCAAAGGAAATGTCTAAACGAATGTCCAAGCATCATGCAACTTATTACTAAAGCCGATCACAAGCAAAAATAAAAATAAAAATTTAGCCATGGAGAAATACCCATACTTGACCAATCCTTTTAGAATACAGTGCCCCTCCACAAATCAAGCCTTACAAGCTATATGGTATTGTTTATTTCCTTAATAGTTTTTTTTTAAATAAAAAAATGGCCCCAATCAAGCGAGTTTCCACAAAAACAAGCATAGGCCAAAACACGTGTCTACCCTTGCAAAATCAAAGAAAATTCGCAACCCTGACACTCATGATGATGGGTATGCTTGGAGTTTCCAACAACGAAAAAAAAGTTTTATTAGGTTCCAGCACCTTCACTCTTCTTATCCCAAAGACTCGAATCTTACAGTTGTGGAAAAAAAAAACACACACATGCACACACACACTCACATTCCTATCAGTTTCACACATTGTTACCAAGCTCATACCTGCGATGAGGATCGAGGCTGTGCACTTATATTGTTTCAGTCAAAGGCCGGCGAAATAAAAAAAAATGGCGAATATGATATTCTCCAATCAGCCTGTACAAAATCAAGCAAAGCTTCAGGGGTATTGTCAACAACAAAAAATCACTTGTGAGCAAAAGGATTGATGATCATTGAGAACTCACCTTCATGACCTCAAGCTACTAGCAAGGAGATTGAATTTCTAAGTTGGACTTCAAGCCAATACAAATCGCAAAACAATCAATCCAACAAAGAGAAAAGGACAAGCCTGTAAAACAATTTCGTCAGCATTCGGGAAATCCACACGGCAAAGCTAATTTCCTTAATGTCACGGGACCACAAATTGGCTATTTTTTTTTAATGAAAAAGCAAAGGCAGTCGCCCTACAGAGATGGGTCCAAAAAAATCAAGCATATGACATAGATGGTGCCATACTATCCTCTTCTGACCTTACCCAAGAATCATCTATAGGCTTTTCACTCAATCAAGACAAGCTATTACTCAATGAGTGCTTAAAGTTCCCAATTGGTGGACATTATCTTATTTCAAGCCAAAAATAAATAAATAAATAAATAAAAAGTACACACAACAGCAGGGAACCAAGGAGAAGAACCATGAAACTTCAATCTTCTTATTCATAGAATTCTTTACAATAAAAAAAAGAGGAAGGGAAAGGGGGCAACGTTTACCGCAGCTTTCCCTCACAGTTCTCTTCCGACAACCTGCCAAAGTCAAAAGGGGGAAAACCAGGAAATACATGTGCAACCTCCCCTTCCAGCGGCCATGGCGCAGATGCACACGACGATGACAACAAAAAGGCCGGAGGAGCTGGTATTCAAAAGAAAGGAAAACAGAAAAGAGCTCTCTCGAGCTAACTTCAATCGGACCAAAAGGGAATAGAAATTTGCAATTCCTTCCAGCGGCTGTGAGCGGATTGAAATTTATACTTAGGTGATGAGGGGTAAATTTATAAGATATTCAATCAAGAACGCAACAAACTTCACACACTCTAGACCTTGACCAAATACTCTTATGACTAGTCAACTGTCAGATATGAATTATACCAAATAATAACATACACAGAGCATACCAAGATGTACCTGCAAGCCTAGAGAATTACTAGTGACAACCTAGGCACTCAGAAGGACCAGTCAATCTAGGCATCCCCTGTGCTAGCAACAACTATGGTGAAAGTGTGTGAAGACAACATAATCAAGCAAACACCAAACAGCAGAAAAAGATGACTAGTCAACCGCACAAATCCAGATGACTAGTCAACTATCAAGAATACAAACCCAGAAAATTTACAGAGATGGAAACTAGAAATTGTTCACCCAGAAACCCACCATTGGGAAAAACTGGGGGTCATCAATCGACCAGGCAATCCACTAAGCAAAAAGATTCTTACAAAGAACACTAGCAAGCTCAAGAAATTCTTAGGTATATTTAGGAAGATGAGCTATACCTCCTTTGTGCAATCTTCTTCTCCAACTTAGCAAAGCTTGAAGCTCAGTTCTTCATGGCAATGGCAGCTCCTTCTCCAGCTCTTTCATCCCATGGCACTAGGGACGGCAAAAATCCCCGTAGGGGCGGGTCCCCGACCCTAACGGGGGGAGATTTCGGGGCTAAATGGGTATCGGGTACGGGGATCCCCGAACTTGAAAATCCCCGACGGGTATGGGGAGGGGATGGTAATGGCGTCCCCATCCCAAAACCTGACCCGAAAATATATATGTTTATATTTAAATAAATAAATAAATAAATATATAATTATAATATTTCTGTTTAACCCTAAGTTAACTTCCCTCTCATAATTCTTCCTAATTTTCTATGGAATTTCATAATAATGTGATTTTGAATAGTTGAGTTGAACTTTATAGTTAATTTGGATATATTGAATGATAATTTAATATGAAACTTAATGTTAAAATGTATGATAAATATTTTTTTTATACAAAAAAATCGGGGATTCGGGGCGGGTATGGGGGATAGTCCCCCGACTGGGACGGGGACGGGAATTCCTCGAAACCTAATAAACGGGTATGGGTTCGGGGATGAGGGCGGGGATAGAGAGCGGGGATGGGGATGGTATTGTCATACTCGACCCGTTGCCATCCCTACATGACACTAGCTTGCAAGCTCTAACTCAGACAGAAATGAAATTTGGATTCATGGAGAAAATGACCAATTTCTTCAAGAAACCATACTCTTGAAGAAATCAATCTTGAATCTGACCTAGATATATATGATAGAGTGTTTGATCTAGCAAGATGAAGTTTTCATATTTCAAATGCAGTTTTCAAAAAGAAACAATTTGGAAAACTCAAAGATGAAAAATATGAAGGTTACTCTTGATGAAGAAGAAGCAAAAGTTTGCTATGAAACTTTCCAAAACTTCTCCCCCAAAAGTGACGGCTGCCAAATGAGGAATTGCAAGGCCTATATAGACCAAAAAATTCCCTTAGGTCAGAATCCCATGTGGCAGCAGAGAGAGAAAAAGGAATAGGACAAAAAAGTTGGTTATCAAGTTGGAGAGCAAGGATGACTAGTCATCCAAGAAACAGATGACTAGTCATCATTTTATGAAAACAGTGTAATGCAATGTTATGCAATGCACAATTTACCTTTGTCAATTTGCATGAACCTCCATATGATAGTTGTTAGTTAAGAACACCTAGAGAAGCTATTCTCAATCTAAACTTGAGCTTGATAAATAACAATAGAAATCCTATTACAAAGTTGTCAAGGGAAGCCAAAAGAAAAACTCAAAATGCATACATTAACAATCTCCCCCTTTTTGGCTTTCCTTGACAACACACTCTCTAACAACACTCAACCCAAAACCAAACCTATGGAGATGATGAAATGAAGTACCTGCAAAACAACAACCAAACTCCCAGGCACAAGACAAGCATATTATATCACAGAAATTTGAAGCAATATGCAATATATGCAATATGGGGTTGAGAGTGTTCTCCCCCTTGTTGATAAGGAAAGAGCAAAAAGGCAAATATAGAGAAACAGTAATCAAGTGAATTAAACACAAGTCACATAATCAGATTTGAACAATATGCACATGACACGGTTTGATTACAAAGCAAAACAGCATTTGCTCAAAACAATACAAGAAAACTCCCCCTATCAAGTTGCATAAACTACCCAAGCAAAAAGATCCGCACAATGAGATTACAAAAATATACCACTCAACCTGTCCAAAAATACTCCCCCTGAGTATCATATAACATAAAGGAATTAACCTTTGATGTACTAATCCAGCAAACTGTCCATAAATAGCCAACAAACACAAAAGTGCATCCGACTAAAAAAATAAGAAATGGAGCACAAGTTGCAAGGAATCATACCTAAAGCAATTAAAATCAAGTGGCTGAATTTAATTTCAATGTGTACACATTACACATAAAGAAACTCCCCTAAAAAGACAGAGTTTAAGCAACATATTTATCAAAACAAGGGACAACCAATGAATTTTTCTTTACACACCATAGTGCAAAATCAAGACAAAGCATCAAAATATCAAAATTTAAGGCATCAATCAATGTCAAATTTGAAGAAAGCACCATGCAAGATGAACCCTAAATTTTTGCTCAAAATTGAGGACATGTGAGAAAGAATACAAGAAATAAGTCTCTAGGTTGTCCAAAAAGCACAACATAGCTTCCAAAAAGCACAAGGAGAAGAGAGTGGACTATGAAATGGACTAGTCACTCATGTCTAAATTTGAGGTGGCATCAAAAGACCAACAACCTCATAGACATAGCCAAGAACAAAAGAGAGCAAATCAATCGAGATAAGGCTTAGGAAGGCAACATTGATGTATGAAAATGATAAAAACAACCAGCAAGAATGTTGCCAAAACACATGCATCTCAAAGAAACTCCCCCACAAAATAAATTAGCCAACAATCCAAAACTCATATAGCACAACAGACTCGTAAGGATTTCAAGATTATATTAGGCTAAATCATTGAATGTGGGAACACAACTTATTAAGATAGGGTCATAGACCAAAGTGGCATCATCCAAACACGACCACACATAAACACAGTACTAGTGTTGAAACAGAAGGTGTAAATGAGACAAGGAGAAGACAAGTGAACCTTTGTGTTTTGTGTCATAACCAATGGTCTTGGTTCTTAGAGAGTGAAAATTAATTTCACCAAAAGTCACAAGATCCCTATTAAGCAGACGACTAGTCAACCACAATCAGCATGAGCATATGTTGACTAGTGAACTCAAGCAATATCATAACAAGCAGCAATTTTAGTATCGACCCTGAAGAAGACATGATTTTGATTTTAAAAACACAAACATGAACTAGCAAATATATCAAGTGATCAACGATGTATTAGCTACTATAGCCTAGTCCAAGTCTTCAAGCATAGTAAGTAAGAGAGAGAGAAGATAACCACATGTGCAAACAAAACAATTGCAACTAACTCTGATAGATAGAATATGAATTAGATTTCATGCTCAGAGATAAGGCAAGACGGACAGAGGAGGTTCAGAGCCAAAAGAAAAACACAAGAGATGAAGAAATATCACTCTTGAAGAGACAAGTATATAATGAACCTTCAAGACAAACTCAAAGCATAGACTCAACCTATTTGATTTTCATCACTCAATCTGGCCATTTATTATGTTTGTTATTTGCACATCCCAGACTTAAGTGCATGAGTGGCCCAATTTTGCTGCTCTTGCTCTAGATTCTTCAATCATATCACCTTATACCTTCCTAGAGTCGTGACTACATTGGTCACACTTCCCTTTTTTTTTTTTATAATTTATAAACAAATTGCCTAAGAGAGTGAGATAAGATAGGAGATTATAACAATGATTGTCCACAATGGATCACAACACTTGTCTCACCAAGAGGACATAAAAACACCAAAAAATTTCATCTAATGGCTCCAAACTAGAAGGGGGGAATTATGCACAAATCAGGCAAAGCATAAAATGATTCAAACTTCACACCATCAGAGATCAGAAGAAACATATGTTTTTGACATTTGCACACCAAGTAAACAAAAATTTATATTTGACTAGTCAACTAAAACTAAGATGACTAGTCAACAGTTCTGCAATGTGCTGAAGATAAGGAACAGACAAGCTAATCAATCAATTGAGCAAAGGCCAATGGACTACCTAAGTGTGACATGTTTCTGAAAGTCCAAGGCCTTGGTGAGTATATCTGCTAGCTGTTTCTTAGAGGGAACAAATTCCAAAG